>NC_081410.1:361289349-361474349 GCF_030272615.1 Cryptomeria japonica
AAGTTTTAGAAATACTCTGACGATGAAAGAAGGACAGCAAACCTCAACATAGGAAGAAATAAGTTGTACTAACACATACAATTCAAGATACTAAGAAATGATGTGCTTCATCAATTGCATTGGTTACTAATGATTTGCATGATTACATAAAGGGATCATCGATTCAACATATGAGAAATCAGAAAATAACAACATAAGAGTGCTTTTAGAATATACAAACTCAAATGCATTTTTGATTATTCTTTTGAAAATGTACAAGACCAAAAGCCCTTAAATGTGAAGTGTCAAACCAAAAACCATTACAATTTTCACCCTCAATTTCTCCAGAGTTTCTCTCTTTTGAAAGTCCCCCCCTTGTTAAATGAATTGGCCTTGTATTTATAGGCATCTTGCAATAATGACCTTGATAACCAACTCATAACTACTTTTGGTAACCACTCAATCTAACCATTTTGTGTAACTACTTAGAATAACTTCCTAAATAGCCACTTAAGATAACTAACTTTTGATAACCATTTAGGATAACTACTTGGCTAATCCACTTAGGATAACTACCTAAGTAACTACTTAAAATAACTACCCTTGTAGAAATGAGTTAGGATAACTATTTCTTAGAAATAAGTTAGGATAACTAACTTTTACAAAAGGTTCAAATTCTAAGTTGTGTTACACTGGATGACATAGGCACTTTTACAACAAAATAACTTGAAACTTATAACTTTCAAGTTAGGACCAATGTGAGGTACTTATCCATCTTCATCTTCTTCATTGATCTTCGTGACCGTCCCATCATCTAGTCATCTTTATTGACATAAAGAAGTAGTTTTCGCCCACAAATTTTCTTTAAGTACATATGTGCTTCAACTATTCCATTAAGCATCTTTTGCTTCCATGAATACACCTTCTTCCATAAACCAAGGAGTCTTGCATCAATGTGACTAACTTTATTTCAAAATATTGCATATTTTGTTCACATTTCCCCATAACCATCTTGACACGTCATTAAGTGAGAAGAGTTGAATGTCTTCACTAAATGATAAATTTATATACATTTATATATCCTTTGTCCTGGCAATATCTTTCTGATCACAACATTCTTGTAGCAAGACTCTCAAGTGATATGCTCTTTAAGTGTACCATACAGCACATTGAAATGTCATTCATTTGAGCTAATAATGTATCGAATATTGAATCACAAGATCACCAATCTCATCAATAGGATCAACAATACCGCAAGGACAAACAATCATGATTGTATTATTGTTCACATAGCACCTTGAGTAGCATGTCCATAATTACTATTGAGAGCATTTTTGAGCCATTTTGTGCCTTAAAAAGAAAATATGTTCATTGGAATCATCTCCCACAATGGTACCCCTAATTACTTTCAAAATCGCATAACCAATCACGTCAAGATAATTGAGCTTCCTGCATCCATCAATCGTAATCCTTTCCAAGCAACTTTGACCATAAAAAATTGGTAACTCAATCTCCGGACACTCACTAATGTTCAGTTCTGCAAGCTTTGTAAGTTGGCCCACTCCTGCCACGGTCTCCAAATTTCTGCACTGCTTCAATGTGAATTTCATGACTGTCATTGGTAATAGTATGTTGAGCAGCTTCTGACAAGAGTCAATGATCAAGTAGCTGAGTCTGACAAGATCTGGTAATACTTCAAGCCCCTCACAGTCACTAATTTCCAGATATGTAAGCTTTGGAAGATTGCCTATTGTTGCGATCATTTTCAATTCTATGCACCTTCGTATTGTGAGTTGAATGAGTAACGTCGGTAGTGTTATGTTGTGCATTTTATCACAAGAATCAATGTTAATCCTCTCCAAGATTTGGGAGCTCGGTCCCGCAAGATTTGGCAACTCCTCAAGCTTAGGACGAGCACATATGGATAACCATTCCACATCAAAGTTTCCCGACAATCTTTTCGGATTTTGACATTTGTTCAAAAGGAGAGACTTGTGCTTCCCACAACCATCAAGTGACACTCCGGAGAGAGTCCATATCCTCAAGGCGCAACTCAAGCTCAAGCTGCCCACTATCAGAAATAACCAAGTCAACCAGATTCTTGTGAGTCGATATTTCTAACACACTTTTTAGTTCTTTGCAAGAATCCAATCGGAGATCCTTCAATGATATTGGAGAATTTATTTCCTACAGCTTCCTACACATGAATATGTTAATCTCCTCCAGGCAAGTTAGACGTGCAAAACAAGACGACTCCTCAAGCTCTGGACAATCTTATATCCACAATTGTGACAGATGGCCCAGATCAGCCACCTGAACATTATAATAGATGACAAAAATATCAGATTCTTCTCGTTTCGATGAATGCCCAACAAGCTATTATGAAGCTTCCCATTTTTGTGTCGATAGAGACAATGGAGGCAAGGATTATTGAGCTCGGTCTCACACCTGCTACTCTACATTTGCTCGATAGTTACAAGTTGTTTATCAAGTTCATCTGATTTCAAAGAAATACAAGAATTAGTTATAATAACTAACTTCTCTTTGAAGAATCGGCGCTTGCACTACTTTTCCATGTCACCAATGAAATAATAACTGCCTAACTGTTAGGAATGTATCGACTCTTTTTCAACTCGATCAAATTGCTCATAAATGAGTTAGAATAACTAACTGTGAGAGTGCATCGATGTTTTGCTATACTTTGCAAATTTGGCGAACTTGCAGATATTACTTCGTTCATCCTTTACATCTTCACTCCATCCATGATTTTTGAAAATGCTACAAGTTTCCGATAAGCTTTCTTCAAATCTTTTCGGTGATTTTCCTTGTACACTCCATAACTTGTCAGTGATGCTATTAGATGGAACATATCGGTGGTTTTGGAAATTGGGGCAAGTCACCGATAGATGAGTGCATTGGTTTTGTTTTTTGTCAAAGGAACTAACTCACCAAAAAGTTAAGAACTCGGTGTGTCGGCCTTTTTGGATATGTCAGCAACTTTGTAAACTAACCAACTTGCCGCTAACAATCAAAATTATTGAAGAGCTTAATGATCCCTCACGTTCTTTCTTATACCTCATCGACATTTGAAAGCACTTTTAATCATAGATTGATTGCCGAAGATTTTCATTTGACATGCAAATCCATATAGATAACATTATTATAGTTATGAGTTCCTTTGCTTTACATCTTGCAAATGCCTTTACTTGGTGAAATATCTTTTCACCAAGACCATAAAATTAAAGGTGTGCAAATTGTGTTTTTCTCCACTGCTATTGTCTGATCATTAGTCGTTGGTGGAAAGTCTCTATATATCTTTACAATAAATACATTATGCACATATTTATGATCATTATATTCCAATCAATTTCATTGTCTTATTTTTTATTTGGGAAAACTGTATCACTACCTTGCAGGGCCTTTGGCTAAGTTGAAAGATGATTTTTCTCTTCCATGGTGAGATATTTAGCATCTCGGGATGACCAAGGATATTTATGACCAAGAGGCTATTAATTCAATGATTTTGACATGAAAGTTTAAATTTTGACAAGTTTAAAATTGGGCTAACAGATTCAAAATAAAGTATGTACAAAAGATGTTATGATTCACAATGCACAAATGGATTTGTTGAAAAGGCTTAAGAAAATTTCAAGCAAATGCAAATGGCTAAAATAATTCCCAAACCATAATTTATTTACCTTGTAGATTGCGCTGAAATGGACACAAGAAAATGGCAAATCACTCTTAAAGGCGCAGTCTTAGGTAGAACTGGGAGGGAAGAAGATACATAATAGTGGATTCGTTAATAAAAGCTTATAAATCAATTCAACTAAAGGAGATGAATTAAAATCCGCCAGACTTAACATTTGGCTCTTAGGAAAAGAAATTAAGAGACATGCATTTTGATCTTATCATAAAAAATAGATTTGAATGAACAAAGATTCACATGACAAAATTCTTTAGGGAGAATGAGATTATTGTAGCCAATGCACTAATGGATATGATACAAAAATGTGTCTAAAGACATTCCACAAGCACAAATAAAGAAAATGCTTTGAATAAAAATAACTAAAAGAACTAAAAGCCATAACTAAAACTAATGATAAAACTAATGATAAAGGTACAAGCACTCAAACTAACAATAACAAGGAGGTTACCTTTGAAGAAATGGTAGATGATTAGTGGCCTACAAAATCTAGCTAGTGTATGTTAGTTGCTCTTAGGTCTTGTTCTTCTATTGTGACTATTGGTTCCTTTTTATTTTTATATTTATTTGTTATTTTGATTTAACTTTTATATTTCATGATACTAGTTAACTTTGTTGTATGGTCACTACAATGTAAAAGGATTGAGGTATTTGTTTAATCCCTTTTTTATCTATATAAAAAAAACTATTTATGATTAAATTTTCATCAAAAATTTCAAACATGAATGCATTCTAAAAATTGAGTTCAAGTAAAAAATATTTCAATCAATAGAAAATTATTTTCTAAAGAATTTCAAAAACCCTAATGTCTTGTTTATATATGATTACATATGATCCATTATCAAGTGGCATTTTAGTTCTCATACTTCCTAATCAAAATCCAAGAAAAAATTCAATCAATAGAATTAAAAACCAAACACAAGATCATGATCATTAAGTTTTATCACCTAATCTTTAGTTTTAAATTTTACCAAAATGAATAAAAAGTTAAAATAAAGTGAGCTTATTTAATTCTTGTTAAAGAAAGTCTTTAATGTGTAATATGTAAACTAAAATTCTAAATTTGCCTAATGTACATAATCTATTAGTGTCCTAACTAGAATAACATGTTTCCCTAATTACAATGGATGGAGTTGAAATTATTATTGCTTTTGTATTTAAGAAAAATAGATATTATTAGCTAAGAAAAATGGGAATTTTGGTGAATTAATTATAGATAGTGTGTTAACCTAATTCTAGAAAATAAATTACAAATTTAAATTAGTAATTTAGAAAGGATGAAATAGTACTTACTAGACTATAGAATGATTACATTGTTATGCTTGAATCATGTCATCATCTACCAATCACATTGTCATTTGGTACTAACAAAAAAATGAAAAATATATATTATATTATTAATATCTAAACATAGAAGAAATAAAAACATATAGAACATCACACAAAGAATAACTAGAATGGTATAGGATAGCACAAAATATGATTTGAACCCCCATGTGGGATTTATTTTTTGTGGGGATTACTAGTGTGGGATTACTAGCCTAGTCCCATGGCTCCCCACAAGGTCCCTCTTGAAAATGATATTAAAGAATTTTTAAATTTGGTTAAGGAGGTTGTTCTTTCCTAACAAAAAAAAATCAATTAGTTATTTGTGGAGATTAATTGCATTATCTTGAGAATGAATTTCATTCAGGAGAAGTCATGTGCTAATGTTGAGGAGGAAAGGACTATGAAGAAATGGGGGAGGTCAACAATGCTGATAATTTAGGGGCAAGTGAGAAAGAAGATGTACTCAATTGTTAGAGAGTTGGAAAGCCATGATGGAAAGTAAAATAGAGAATTTGGAGAATAATATTCAAGAGATCAAGGACAACCTTGCTAGGGTTGTAAATGTTAACCGATACCCCATTAAAAATAGCATTAAATGCATTTGTATCCTTTTTGAGAAGCTGAGAGTACTTCATGAAGATTAGATTAAGGAAGGGGAAGGGAAGATATATGCTAATACAAGTCCCAACACTTGCACCAAAGGTAGTAAGAAAAGGCTCTTTGAAGGTGAAAAACATAAGTTGATTAAATTTGTTGATTTGCAAGGTCAATTCTACCAATTAGAGATAGAAGTTGTTAAAGCCTTAAAGGGCTTATAATATTGTTTTCTTTTCTATTTTTTATATTTGGTTGTTGCTTTGTGATCACCCCAAGACTATTGTTTTGCTATTTTTTGATTGTGGGTTGTTTGTTGGTAGGTGATCTATTATTGTTAATCCCTATCCAATATTTTTTCTAAGGGTTGCAGGGCCCCTTCAAAACTTCTTAGCATTTTTTATTTTTGTGATAGCTAGTTGTCTCATTATGTTTATCTATTGACCAACATTTTTTGCAAGGTTTTGGGATCCCTTCAAAACCTGTTTTTCCTCATAATTAAAAATAAATATGATTTCAACCAAATCTATTCCAATCAAATGAGAAAATGACAATGAAAATATTAAGAATACAAAATCTCAAAGTAAGAATGAGAATGAGTTAGAGGAAAAATTTATTGCACACTTTTTCTATAACATGGAACATGAGATATGAATAAAAGATCTTTGCAACACCAAATAGAAGAATGTAGAATCTCTTACCTCATTCTTACAAAGATGGAGAAAGATTGCAAGTAGATTCTCATTTCAAATACTAGAGAAACAACTAGTCCAGGAAATGATGTTCCAGCTCCAAGTCGAGTGTTTGAATATATTGTTGAACACAATTAGATGTTGAGAAGGGGTTTTGTGAATCAACATGCATAAATTTTCATCCATTCATTTACTTTTAGAACCATTAATTTACATAAGAAAAAACAAATATGAACCACAACATTCATAACACAAAGACACCAATATTTTTATGTGGAAAACCCAAGGAGGAAAAAATAATGGTGAGGATTAACTCACAATATATGAAGCATATTCTTACAATGTTTGTTTTAGGCTCATGGACAAGGAAGCTCATTGCTCCCTGAATGGACTTGCAAGCTAGAGTGCACTGCCCTGGGGCAAGATATAATGTTAATCTCAAGGTCACTTCTCCAGAGATAGGTAAAATGAGATTATGCATAATGTGAACTGTTGAAGAAGAAGCGTCTAACAAATGCATATAGTGCAATCCTCTTTGTATCCTAAATTGTTTTGTTATAGATTCAACACACATCATAATCATTTGCAAGATTACTAATATAGTTCACACATCACAATCCTTTACATTTTTCACACTCTCTTACAAATGAATTGTTCTTTCTTATATATCCTTCACACCATCCAAAAACATCACTTAGGTCAACCCAAATAGGACCTATTAAGTGTAAGGTGTGACCCAGAGTAGGTAAGCCCAAACATGTACATTAACCATAAAATCAGGTTGCAGATCACCTAAGCACATAACTGAGCCCTAAACATATCATAACACATATTTAAACATTAATTAAATAGTTCTAGACCAACCATAAATAAAGGAACACATCATGTCAGCCAATAATCAACACCACTATGAAGACAATTCACTGTTAACCTCTTTTCCACTAGGGAGAAGCTCAAAACACCATGCGGGCCAAAGGAAAAGAATTTGAAACCTTCTACTATCTTCCTAAAATATCGCCAAAAGAGATCTTGAAAATATTATATACTTATGAAAAAGAATAACATCATTGAATTAGTAAATACTATGTAGATCAGACCAAGTGTATGCAACCATTATGAAGAATACCATGCACCAAAGCACTAATGACATTGAAAATTTGTCATTGATCCAACACATTGTCTTAACCAATTCCCAAAATCACAAGGTCATACCAATCATTGCAATAGAATAAAGAGAATTCTAGTGACTTGGTCGAGACAACTTACTTGATAGACTAAGAACCAGAGATCTGATTGTAGACACCTAAATTTGATTAATCTAATTAATTGAATTTAGCTATCCTAAGCGCTTTTAAATTAAATAATTATGCATTCCCCCCTTCTAGCTAATTAATCTTATTAATTACACTATAGTCCCTTTTAATTAATTATTTGACAACCCAAAATCATCTGATTAATTAAGTGTTCCCTCTTCCTCTATTAAATAATTCAAATACATGATTTGATTATTTAATTCATATTTTATCCTTTTCTTCTAATAATAGAATTAATTAATCCTATTTAGTCACATGTCTCCTAACCTAAACCCTCATCTAACCCTTTTCCCTATCCTTGCCCATGAGTTATAACCAACCCTATCCACTTAACAAACCTTGTCCCTGCTAACTTCCCCTCTCACATGTGTGTGCACATTACTAATATCTTTAATATTTGGAAAAGAATCTTTATTATTTGGGTGGTTATCTCCCAAATAGACACGTGTCCTCAGGGACACATATCAATCCCCTCTTTGACACTTGTCTTTTACAAAGACACTTGTCATTTCTTGTTGAGCTTTGAGAAAAAGTGTGGAATCTCATTCCACATGGCACCTTGAGGCTTGCCATGTGTCCTCTTTGAGGACAAGTGTATCATTTTCAACCCCTCTCATCTCTCATCTAAATCCTATTTAATCCCTTCATTTTCTATGCATTTCATCCACTTTTTCATACTCATACCATCGTAATGCCAAAATAATCACTCACTTTACACATCCATTTTCCATCAACCCCATCTTGCATCAATTGTCAGGGAGCAAAAACCGAGCATCTGCAATGTCATGAACACACATCAAATCAAAGGATAATCAATCAAAGGAACAAAATGGAGTTCGCATATTTATTATTTTTGTCAATTATGCTTCATTAATTCCATTTTAGCATCCTTATCTTGAGTATTTGTTTAATTTGGCTATGCTTAGGTTGATAATTATTATTTTAATCTTTCTTGTTTAGCACTCACATTTTCTTCACACATTTCTGGCATGCCCAATGGGACTAACTTCACGGATCATTTTAATCCTTTTTTGTTGTTTTAGTGATTTTCAATTGTAGTTTTTTAGCACTTGGAGGCAAAAAAGCGATTTCGAAGGTTGACTTTCTCTTTGGTAGGGGTCATTGTGTCACCATGCCAACTTTTGCAATCTAGCAGGTATGCGATCAACTTTGGCAAATTCACTACCAACTTTAGCGGGAACGCATTCATTCCATTCTGCCTGCAGATATAAAAATTTTGCTAGTTTTTTGTACTCCCGCAAGTTTGTAGGTAACTCTCGTAGGTTTGAAATGGTATTTTAATTTTTAGGTCTTTTTTCTCTCGAGTGTGTTCATTTACCATTTGGCCATTTTCGTAGTATAGCGGGTTCGTTGTTTATGCATTTTGTCTATGTTACGTTCTTAAACACTACATTCTGCATTTTATACTATAGAAGATTTTGCTTCATACTATGGCAGGTTTGAAGTTAACTATGACACATTCTTCCTGTTAATACTATTAAGTTTTTCTCTCGGGTCTATAAGGTCATGCCATAATACCATAGCAGGTTTTATTTCTACTACAGCAAGTTTGAGTCCTAGTATAGTGAGTTTGTGGTCAACTATGGTGGGTTTTCTATCTATCTATGTAGTGAAATGGGTTTGTATTGTGCCTTAGCAGGTTTGAGGTCTCTATGTTTTACTGTCATTTTCCCAAACCTTTATTTGATCAAATTATTGCTAACTTGTTAACTTTTGTTGTTTGGTTGGATGTTCACGAACGTTTGTGCAACTATCTCGCTTGTTGAAGACCCCACGCTTTTGAGCAATAATGGTTTGTTGCAGGACTACCAAAAAGGGGTGCCTTGTTGAAAACATCTCTTTCCTTGAATGTGCTTTAATTTGTATTGTATTTTATTGCCTAATCTAGTGGCACACTTCGATTTTATAAATGAAAAGAACAATTATTTTTTGTGCTTGGCACACTTGTGCATGTAGAGTGGACCTATTGCTAACACACATTATCCTCTCTCTTGGATTTTCTGGTCCAAGGTGCAAGATAAAAGTGTTAATGATGCTTGATTTTATCTTTTTTAGGTAAAGGGCTTGCCTCTAGAGTAGACAATAAGGTCGAGTGAGAGGGAACAACCCAAGCGGTACTTTCTTTTGATCCGCTATATAAATATTCATGATTTTGGTGAAAGCAATAATCAATTGGTGCAGTTGTGTTATATTAACGGTCTCCCTCAGTATCTACATGCAAATACCTTTATGGTCTTGATGAAAGTCGAAATCCCCTGGTGTTTGTGTGGTAGATGCACAAAAACCCGTGTTTTATAGGTTGGGATATCTCTTAAATGAGACACATGTTGCATATATATCCACCACCTTTACCCCAAAATTTCCTCCACTACGAACTATGTTTTAGTAGCCCCAATCCTTTGATGCTTGTTGATGCAAGAGGTCGAACCTTTGAAGTCACCCCAATTCGTATTGTTCATAGTTGAGATAGATGTCCCTCAGTTCATAAGATCTTTGAATCTTTGAGGTATAAGATTTCAGTATGCCCAAGAAATGTGTGTCATGGTGGGGGATCCAGTGCCATTGAAATCTCTATTTTTCCGTTGTGTTTCAATATTTGGAGAAATCCAAGTGGGGATTCAACAAGTAGTATCCATGTTTCCAAACTCGGGTTGTATGACTGATTTGTATCCACGTTTTGACCAGAGCTCATAATTATCTTGGGCTAATTTATGCCCTCTTTTATCTCAGTTGTGCTAGACATTTTTGCTTTTGTGCTTGTGTTGAACAAACAATTTGTTGCCAAAATCAGTCTAAATTGTCAAACATCTCATTTCACATGGTCTTAGTTATTCCTTTCCTTCAGCGGGTTTGCCTCTTGGTATAGTAGTTATGCCTCTATTTTTGAGATAGATTGACATACTTGGTGTAGTCATTATCATTCCATCTTTTGTGGGTTTTCTTCAAGAAACTGCGGGTTTGCTCTTTACTCTAGCAGGTTTGCATTGTGTTTTTGCCTAGTTATTTAGTTATCTAGTGTAGCGGGTTTGCACCCAAGCTCTAATGCTTTCGCTATTATTTACACCAGTCATTTCAGTCATTGATACTTCAATTGGTTTGTACCTAAGTAGAGTGGGTTTGACCCCTATTCAAGCAGGTTCACATCTTACTTTAGCGGGGTTTCTCATTTGGCCTCATTATGTTGCCAAAAATTTTCTGTGAAGGATTTGAACTTTAGTTTGTGGAGTTTTGATCTTAGTTTTGTGGGTTTGACCTTGTTGGTTTGTCAGTTCGTCACCCAGATTCTGCCAATAGTTGTCTTAATCATCATCCATAACAAGCGATGTCATTATTGATACCTTTGTCATTATTTATCTTGTGTTACCTAGATTTCATCACCATTTGCATGTTGTTTCAAAAGTCAAGGATAAAACTTTTGATCAAAATCAATCTCTCTTTTTTAGCTGAATTACATCATAATAGTCCATCATTCTCTTCCCTCGCATTAATCGCTCAATTGTCACTCTTCTTAATCCTTATCTCATTCGATTCACCAATCCAAATCTATCCAATCCTTTGGTCTTAGTTATCTCAAATTGTGATATAGTCTAAATCATTTATATGATAGTTATCACCCACTATTTGACTATATCGTGTCTAGAGTTTGATCTTTTGGTTCATTGTGATCGTATCACCTCAAGCAGGAGGTTTGATTCACATTTGATTTATCTTGTTTCTTGAGTGCATCCTCTTGAGTAACTTCAGTGTCGCATTACTTCATTCGAACGCCATCCAATTGCAATTTGAGTGTCAGTCTTCCAGTCAATCCATCTCCAAACCAATCATTGCTTTCGTCTTGATTCCTTCTTTTTATCAGCTAGATGAAATCAAATAATCAATCCCATCCTTGACTTCGGAGTTGCACACTTTTACTCCCTCCTCATTTTATATCATGGTTCATGCCCATCACCACTCAATCTCGATCTTAACAAGCTATGGATCAACAACCTTCTCACTTTGGATTAGGATTCCCTGACCCACAGTCAAATCCCAATTCGGGCATCGACCCTATTGTGTTAGGAAATTTTATTATCACCTATAATCCACTTAATCCAATTGTCCCCAATGATACTATGGTCAATCAACCTGATGAGAGAGATGCCCAAATCAATCTTGTTGACTAATTCCTCTCGAATCTTGATAATGACCACACGGTTGATGAAATCATATTGAATCGTAAGAGTCCCATCTTCACGAACATGGTTGCCCAACGTATGACTGTTGCATCACCTAATACACCTGCGACTTCTAGTCCACAGGAACCTCCTCAATAGCAGATGCTCTTATAGCAATCCCCATCACCATCTCTGATCCAACAACAAACCCAACTGCGAGCACCCCACCGTAGAGTACCCAATTTGCATCGATCAGATTACCACCCTTGGATGACATTATCAACCATTTCATGCAAATTCGTCAGGACTCGCATCGCCTTCACTTTCAAGAGGGGGTATTTACAATGCATTGATTAATGCACCATCCACATAGCTTATCACATCATTTCCCTTGATGGCTCAGATGCCCATGACCTCTAGTGTGGTTCACATTACACCTTTCGTTAATCCGGTCACTCGACCTATAAATGTATCTTCCACACAAGTGACCACTTCGACCACAGGAATGTTAGGCTATCTACCACCATATGTCATGCAATTTATCACTAGGGGAATGAGTTATACAATGCCACCATCATCCATACCCCCACCCATGTAATCCATGTCGCAAGTTGTCAGTGCCCTGCAGTATCAACCGTAGGTGACTTCACAACCTGTTGTCTCACAACCACAATTTAGTTACTTGCAAGCACCAACTTTATCCTATGTCATGAAGAATATTCATTAGTTTTCAAGTGGCGCTAATTCTAATCCCCTATCATATAATGCTTGAAATCTAATGTGCATCCTAACTACACTAGGGGAAATTATCTTCAAGAAGACATTCCTCAGATCCAACAATTCCCAAATGTGGAGTACCAACAACAACATATCGCTCCTCAACAAAATGTTGTGACGTACTCTCAGCCACCCCAATATCAACAACCATAATTTGTTCAACATCATATTCTCGTATATCAAAATGTGGCAAGTTATCAAAACTAGTCACAACAAACGAATTATCTTCATTCACATCAAGTGGCCTATCAAGCATCGCATTATCAATTTGGTACGTCATCTCCTAATCCTTTTCCAACCAATACTAAATGGGAAGAAATGAAGGAAACTCTTAAAACCTTACAAGATAACAATTCTGAGCAAGTTTTCAAATTCAAGGAGCTTTTCCCTTACCCATTCGACAAGTCCATAATGACAATGCCCTTCCCCAAACACTTTGAGACATCAAGATTTGATAAATACAAGGGAAAAGGTGACCCAAACCATCACGCCAAGGAATTCTTTATGGATTGCCAAGAAGTGTCATGGTGTGACAACTAGCTCCTATGGTTGTTCCCTAAAAGTCTTAGTGGACCTTCTTTGGAATGGTTTTCCAAGCTACCATTTGGTACTATCACTACATTTGTAGACTTGTCAGAGTGTTTTTTGGCTAATTATCACTACAATATTGAAAATGATGTCTCTACGTTGTACTTTGTCAACCAAGAAGAAGGGAGGTGAAATCATTTTTTATTATATTCAAATGGATAGCCCTCATTGGTCACCTCCCATGTACGGTGTCAGACACTCAATTGGTCTCAATGTTCATCAACAATCTTCACTCGAAACTTTCCTATCATATACGATTGAATTGTGCAATCACCTTCAAAGACATCATGCCTAAAGGGCCATCGGTAGAATAGACTTTGATCAGTAAAGGAATCATCAAACTCTACAAAGAGTATTATGATAAGCCTAGTCACGACATGCAAAGGTATTGGAAAAAGAATAAAAATGTTGTAGGTAATGGGGTCACTAATCCAATGTAGTGCAAATGATTGTGGCTACAAAGCCACCACCCTTGTAGATATATGTCAATCCCCCATAGCAATCGCACACCAATCCTTCTCTGACTATTCATGTCAACTCACCACCTCAAGCATATCAACATCCACAAGCACAATGCAAAATGCACAGGCTAATAGGATGAATGCAATCATCGTGTCTCAAGCTCCTCTCCAATAAACAGGTCAAAATGGTCCTCGACGTCAATTCACGTGTGTGGCGGAACTATTAGATGTAATTTTTAAACTTATGGAGCAACATAACATGGTTGCATATACTTAAACGTAACCATTTGACGCATCCAAAATTAAGACTAACTGGTATAAGAATAACAAATTCTGTGCCTCTCATTACATTAGGGGTCATGATATGAATAAGTGCATGAAGCTCAAGCACCTAGTTTAGGACCTCATTGACTAGGGTAAAATTGTCGTTCACCCTATCATGGGAAAGTCACCAAATACTAATGTCGGCATATATAAGAACGCTCTTCCTAATAATCAGGGCTAGTACATATAACATTAGTTAGGCTCGTACAACCAACAATATTAGTTATAATAATGTGCCATTCAATTATGGTAGTACGATAGGTTGTATCACTCAAGTACAGGATCATGTCAACATGATTTGCATCAAGGAAGTTGATACCCAATGTGAGGTAACCACCCGACAAGCTCACATGATAGTTATTGGAGGCCCAAAACCTACTACTTCCTCCACATCTATCTCTACGTAGTATAACATCCTTGAGCATCTAGAAAACCCTTGCAAATATCTCCATCTTGGATTTGCTAAAAGCCTCACCTACCCATCAGGATATTCTTACCCGAACATTGCAAGAGGCTCATGTTCCTAGCAAATAGAGATCCTATTTAATTCCAAGCCATGGTATCCCACTTGTCTTCCATGTATCACCTTAGCTTCATACAATTTAATGCCATGGTCCCTAATCCCAATCATATCCATGCGCTAAACATCAAAGCCATAGTCAAACGCTATAAGATAAATTAGGTACTGATTGATAATGGTTCTACCCTGAACCTCTGCACATTGAAATTTGTTACCCAAGTGGGGTACACTATTGTGGATATGCACAAACAATGCATCACCATCAAGGCATATGAAAATGTTGAGATCAATGTGGATGGTCAATCTCCCAATTTAGGTGGGACCTGTAACACAAAGCACATTATGCCATGTCGTTGATCTTGACTTGCCATTTAATATCCTCCTTGGTCGCCCATGGATCCATGCCATGCAGGTCATTCTTTCCACTTACCATCAACACCTCAAGTTTTCATACTAAGGCTATGAAATCATGATTCGTGGTGATGCCAAACCAGTTGAATACTTTTGTTATCTTGAGGCTTCCTCGTCATATTCCCATCATTGCCTAGGCTTCAACATTGGAGCTTCTCTAGCCACCTCATCATCCTCATACGTTGACCCTGATGTCATACTCACTATTGCAAAGGAGAATATTTCCATCTCACCCTCATTATCCCAACTCAAGATCAATGATGTCGATTGTGGTGAATACGCCCTACAGGGCACTTTCACAATAGGCACCCTACCTCTAGATCCAAATCCTCATAGGAAACCAACTAAGGAGCAAAAGAAGAAAGAACTTGTTGTCCGAGAATGTGGCTCCATCACATTCCAATCCCACAATGAACTCGATCATGAGGTCATAGAAGGAGATATTAACCACTGGTTGTTTAGAGATGTCTTCATAGATAATGATACCTTTCTTAATCAGTTTAAAGAAAAATATCTCGCGGTGCACAAATGGGCTACTTAGAAATGGAATTATCAAGGCGAAGGGCTAGGACATGAAGAATGTGGAATTCGAAGACTTATTGAGCCAACTCCCAATGTTCACCACCAAGGGCTTGGTTTTGGACATCCCTCCCATGAAGCCTCAACTTCAGTTGGCACTTCTGAAAGCAACGAAAAATGTTTCAATCGATATCAAAGACATGCCCGAGGAGGTTGTCAAACAAGCGTATGACAATATAGATAGCTCTTCAACATTTGGCACATCCACCTGATTCAATACACTCGTTCTCTTAATTGACCTTCCACTTCACCACCTTGAACTCATTGATTGGGGCCAAACTGTTTCACAACTAGACACATTCCAAAATGATACAACGCTACTGCAATTTCTAGGGGCAATCGAGTGTGCACCATACTATCATCTCGATAAGAACACAATATACAAGTTGGATCCTCAAGGTTACTTCGGGGTAGAGGGGATCTTTAACTGCAAAAGTGAAAAAGAATTAAAAGACCAAGAATCTCATAGTGAAAACCTTTTTAAGGCACCTATAGACCATAAAATAGTAAAAATAAAGGGTGTATCTTCTAGTGAAAACCTCTCCAAGGTGCCAAAATATGAGGACTCCCCTCTTCCCCTCATTGATGCACATATTCTTGAAAGATCACCAAATCTCATAGATCAGACCAAAGAGATAAATTTGGGTACAATAGACAACCCACACATCACTCATGTAGTTGTTTCTCTATCTCTAATGATGAATTTCAGGTTTTCTCTAAGATCCTTCATGGGTGGCCCATCAACTTTGCATCATCTTATGTAGACATGCCTGGCCTCGATCATGAACTGGTAGTCCATCACTTGGTAGTGGATCCATATGCCAATCCAGTCAAATAAAAATTGTACAAGATGCATCCCAGAAATGCATTTTTGATCAAAGAAGAGTTGGAAAATCTCTTAGAGGTTAAGTTCATCTAACCAATTGATTACTTAGAATGGATCTCCAATATGGTACATGTTTCCAAACCTTGTGGTGCTATCAGAGTATGTATAGATTTTAGGGATCTTAATAAAGCATGTCCAAAAGATGATTTCCACTCCCCAATATCAACATCCTTGTTGATTTGACCAAAGGGCAAAAAATAATTTCTCTTATGGATGGATTTTCTAGTTATAACCAAAAAAAGATAGCAGAAGAAGATCAACATAAAACAACATTTACCACTTCGTGGGGAACTTTTTGTTATTAAGTCATGCCTTTTGGTCTCAAGAATGCAAGCACCACCTATCAACGCATAATGACAGTAATTTTTCATGACCATATGCACAAGATACTGCAAGATTATGTGGATGTCATATTGGGTAAATCAAAGACAAGAGAAGAACATTTAGGCATCCTCGAGCAGATATTTGAGTGTTTGGCTAAACATAAGTTGCACCTAAACCCTACAAAGTGTGTGTTTGGAGTTACATCAGGAAATCTCCTAGGATTCATGGTGTCTAGGCACAGAATTGAAGTTGATCCCAAGAAAGAAAGCAATCTTAGAGATGCCTCCTCCTAGAACATTGAAAATCTGCAAAGCTTGCAAGGAAAATTACAATCTGTCAAACATTTTATTGCCCAACTTGCAGATAAGTGTTAGCCATTTATTTATCTCCTCATAAAAGGTGTAGAATTTAAGTGGGATTCCCAATGCCAACAAACATTTGATAAGATAAAGGAATATCTAGCCCATCCTCCAATTTTAACGCCACCCATACTAAGTCGACCTTTCCTCCTATATATATCACTCACTCCAACTGTTGTGGGGGAACTTCTCACCCAACATGATGCTTAGGGGAAAGAATGCACAATTTACTATATCAATTAGACCTTGGTAGGCTATGAGCTCAATTATTCTCCCATTGAAAAAACATGTCTAGCTATTGTCTTTTGCCTGCAAAAACCCTGACACTACATGTTAAGTCATACTGTCAAGCTCATCTGCAAGATTGATCTCCTAAAGTACTTGCTATCTAAGACAACACTCACTGGTCATATGGCTAAATGGGTCATGTTGTTTAGTGAATTTGACATTCAGTATGTGGATAGAAATGCCATCAAAGGGCAAGTCATTGTAGATGAGATAGCAAAAACACCCTTGGTTGTTGCTCACCCATTGGTCACAAAGTTCCCCGATGAATATGTATGCATGGCCACAGCACAACCCCACTGGAAGCTCTATTTTGATGGTTTGAGCACTCATAAAGGATCAGGAGTAGCTTTCTTATTTGTGACTCCTTAAGGCAATCTCATCCCCAAGTCCTTCAATTTGTCTTTCCCATACACCAATAATAATGCTGCATATGAAGGACTCATTAACGATCTCAAAACTGTTATTCAGTGGAACATCACGAATATCCTCGTCTATGAAGATTCACAATTAGTCATCTAGCAGGCAAATGAGGAGTATCAAATGAAATATGATAAACTCCTATCGTACAAAATAATGGTTGATTATCTCAAGAAAAACTTTGAGAATGTCATATTTGATTAGATCCCTAGGGAACATAACAAAGCAATCGATGTTATGGCTACCATTGGGTCCCTTCTCACAATTGAATCAAATAGCCCTAAATATGAGTTCTTGGTTGAGCAACTCCTTCAACCAACATTTGAAACATCACACACTGAAATGGTGTGCAAAATCATTAGACCCCAATCACCCTGGTACTACAACATACAGACATACCTTAAAGACAGTACCCTCCCACCTAACATCTCCCATAATGAACGTCAAAACCTAGTCTATTATTGTGCCTGATTCACCCTTATAGGAGACAATCTATATTGTTGTGGCTACCATGACATCCTTGCTAGATGTTTATATTTGGATGAAGCTCGTCTTGCGATGAAAGAAGGGCATGCCAAAACTTGTGGCACTCATACGAGTGGATATGTTCTTGCCAAACAACCCTTACAAGTGGCATATTACTGTCCCACCATGGAACATGATTGTTGTGAATTCATCAATAAGTTGTCCACCATGGAAAATGATTGTTGTGAATTCATCAAGAAGTGTGTTCTCTGTCATCAGCATGGAGGCCTGATCCATGTTCTAGCACAAGATTTGCAGTCGATAACAACACCATGGCCTTTTTCTTCATGGGGCCTAGACCTTGTTGGTAAGATCCATCCTCCTTCCTTAGATGGACACAAGTTTATCATCATTGCTACTAAAATATTTCACCAAGTGGGTCAAAGCCATTCCACTCACCGTCACCCGTGGTGCACAAGTGTCCAAGTTTATCCTATATCACATCATTTGCTGCTATGGAATTCCCTCCACCATCATTACTGATAATGGAACCCCATTTAAAAACCAACATATATGTAATCTTTATTCCACATTCCACATCTATCATCATTTGTCCACTTCATGGAACAACCACGTTGAGGAAACCAATAAAATATTGCTTTGTATCCTCAAGAAGGTTGTCAATGAAACTAGTCATGACTGGCACTTCCATCTAAATACTGCCCTTTGGGCTTATTGCACCAATATCCAGACTCCCACTAGATCCACCCCATACTTCCTTGTCTATGGTGCAGAAGCGGTCTTACCAATTGAGGTTGAGCTACCATCATTGCACATATCTTTGAAAGAGTTTGTTTCTGATGAAGATTATAGAGTGGCAAGACTAGCTCAGCTTGATCTTCTTGACAAAAAGTGTCAAAAAAGAATATGATCATATGCAGATCTATTAGATTCAAATTAGAAGGTAATATTAGAAGAGGGTTCACCCTCATGCGTTTGAAGTAGGTGATCTAGTCCTTTGATAAAATCCACAGAATCAACAAGACCGAGAGAAGAAAGGAAAGTTTGAAGCTAACTGGTTTGGCCCATATGTGATAATAACAAAGTATGGTTCAGGTGCCTACTAGTTATCAACTCCAGAAGGGGAGCCTCTCCATGACCTCCTCAATATCCTGCACCTGAAAAGATTCTATGCATAGTCCGTGGCAGTGTATCTCATGTTCAAAAATTGAAAAAATACAAAAAATATTAAAAAATATAAAAAATACAAAAAAAAAGCAAAAGATAAAAAAAGTAATAAAGAGAAATAAATTTGTCCTCTGGTGAAAACCACTTCTGGTGGCACATTGGACATGTACATATGGTGGAAACCTGTCAACATGCACTGTATGTAAAAGGAAGTTCCATTATCTTTTAGTTTTTGCAACCACCTTTCTGTGGCGCGATATCTATCGCTACCCACCCTCATCTGCATCTCCATCACATCCATCTTATTTCCATGCAGGATCTCACATTACCTGCATCCCCTCATTCTTCGCTTACATCCATATGCTTTCACCTTGCACTTTTCTTGACCATAGTTATTAGTCAATAGCTTCACACACTTGGTCCTCTATGCATAGTGTTGTCCTTGTGCTATAAATTCCCCTTGCCTTCTCCTTGGTTGTCGTGTCAACTATATATAGGAGTACCTTGTATATAGGTGTCATTGTACATATGTTCATGCTAGTCATGTGCTTCAAGATCATATCATATCATCTCATTCTCCAACAATTATCCTTCAGCATCTTTTTTATCATGTTCTTATTAGGTCCCTTTTCATCGGTTGGTCTCCTCGATCCTTCATCTAATCATCAATATGCGTAGGATGTATCCTTCCTCTAGTCATACAATATCATTAATCCCTTTCTCTTTGGTACCTCGCCACCATCTCCTCTATCCTCCATCGAGCGTGCTCAATTGCATACCTCACAGCTATGGTTACATCTCTCTCCTAAATCAACCTGTCCTGCTCTGTCTAAAGTTGGGCCTAAGCCTACTCTATGATGTCCCTATCCTAGCGTAGACCATCCCTCTCCACAGTCACTACCTGCAGTCTCTACTCTACCCTAGCCACAACCTCCTAGAGACTGAATCCACGTAGTTGAATCCAGAGATGTTGTTGACCCCTCCCCTCTCCTTCTCCTCTGCCAAAAAGGACATACATGCCTCAATGTACTCTTGCCTTGTGCTTGTCCTTCTCCTTGTGTAGATGCTATTGCATCAACATCCATAGCCTTTGCTCCATCTCCTCCTGTCCCTCCCTCTCCTCCCACCCCTCCATCTCCTACCCCCCATCCCTTCTTGCTCCTTGTCCCCCTATGGCTACCTTGGCTCTAGTCCTCACCAATGCCTTTTCCACCCTATCTGTCATCCTCTAGGCTAGCTAATACTATCCAACCCTACCTCCCCTAGCCCGTACATGCACTCTCCTGATGCTCAATGGTACCAATCCTACCCTACCCATGATCCTCCACTTGTGTTGATCCCACCAAGCCTAATACACTACTATGAACCCTATGTCTATTGGTCCTACCTACAAGTCCCATGGTGTTGGAGCTAGTCATGTCTATTCCTGAATCAACTCGGCGCTGCCTTGCAATGATGGCCAAAACTCGAGCACCCTCTCTTGGGTAACTCAACGAAATTTGTGTGGTGCCTCAAGTACATCTTGTACCCAATCAAACTGTCTTTGTACCTGATATGGTTTGTACCTCTCGATCACATACTCTCATCTTAATGATGTATCTTGGAGTAATCATGTACGTGATATGCCTGGGATCCTTGGGTCATGCTCATATGGCCATATAAGGCCTCCATGTGATCACGTTGTAGTCCAATTTGTCAAAGATCACTCCCCAATGATCCACATCATTCATCACCTCATAATGAAGAGACACCCCCTAGATGTATGCCACTAGTTGTGTTGGGTCCCGATCATATTGTCCTACTAGATGTGTGATAGTAATGTGCTCCCACACTCACACCTACAGTAGTGTCATGTATCTGAAGCTACGCCCTAGATGGTACACTATGTCATGGAGCTCCTTGTATATCTCCATCAGTACTAATGTCCCCCATTCCATGGGTTGGCCACCATCAACTGCATCAATCACAACCTAGATCATGTCGAGTACTATGGATTTTCCACCTCAATCTAATAAGATGTATTCATTGACAAGAGTGTAGACATATAATTATATCCTCCTCTCTGGTATCATCGGTACCAATGCCTTCTTTAGAGATAGTTTTCCATGATGTAAAGGTGCATATGTGCCTACTAAAAGTCTCATCATGTCCACTTGCTTTATCCTTTGAGCTATGCCTGAGACGCCCCGTATTGGTAGCCTGTAAATTCAATACACATCCTCTGTCGTCACTGTGATCTCCCATATTGGCAAGTGGAAGGTCATTGTCTCGCTCCTCCTTTTCTTGATGAGTGTTGTAAGCATTGTCATTTGTGACCTCATGTGGGGCATCTATGCCATGTACCCTAATCTGATAGCATTGATATGTGCCCACTCTACAGCACTAAACTCAGCTCTGATCCATAAGACAGTTGAGCGCCTCTCCCAACTCACTAGCATATCAACGCTCCACTGCAAGTTATAGAGAAACTCATCAGTTTTTTTGGTTTCCTTTTCTTCTAGCCTATCCCTTTCTACTCTCTGCAAATTACCTGGTCTTCTCTTGCCCTCAAACCCATTGTTGTTCCCTCGACAATCATTTTCCCTTTCTCCTAGTCTAGCAAGCTCACAAACCCACTGAATTTCCTATAGAGGGAATGCATTCTTACTAATGCTTTTACAATCCCGTCATCACAGGATCGTGTTCTCAACCATCTTATTTCCTTGTTCCTTCCTCATCGGGTTCACATACCTGCTATAGTGGGAGCATGAACCCGTGCTCATTCCCTTTCCCCCTAGCCTGCATGATCTTGTGTGACCCTAAGGCGAACATGTCAAACAGGATTGGGGGGAACACATTTTCCTACCATTAATGTGCTAAAAAACATAATCAAAATGCATGGTACAAAGGATGGTTTTCACTACCTACCTCACAGTCTAGAGCCTGATGTCACTTGATGCTCCTAACTACATCCACCTAGTGCCTTGGTCATCCCTAATCAACCATCGCGTACTCGTGCACTGGAAGCTCTCAAATGCACTACAAGCTCACAATGATCTCTCTAGAGCTCCAAATTCTCAATAACACAAGATGCAAATGAGCCCTAATCTTGCCACTTTTGGTAATATAGCATGCCTAAATTGCCCATTTTTATTGTCCTAGGCCTTCCTAGACCTTTTTTAGCATATCTTCTTCCTATGGTCTCCATTTAGAGTGTCGTTTTCACCTCCTGGTCCTCTTTCTTTCGAGACACCGCTCGAGCCTCCATTTCCCATGCGCCCTCTTGAGGGGGCACCCTTCCCTCATTCTCCATCCTTCATTAGGTCAGCTTGGGGCATTTTTTCTCGCTCCCTTTTCTTCGCGTCACTGGTGTCTTATTGTCTTTGCACCAACACTATTCTAGCGCCACCGCAAAGAGGAGCCAAATGTAGACACCTAAATTTGATTAATCTAATTAATTGAATTTAGCTATCCTAAGCGCTTTTAAATTAAATAATTACACATTATTTAATTAATTAGCATTCCCCCCTTCTAGCTAATTAATCTTATTAATTATGTGCTATAGTCCCTTTTAATTAATTATTTGAAAACCCAAAATTATCTAATTAATTAAGTATTCCCTCTTCCTCTATTAAATAATTAAAATACATGATTTGATTATTTAATTCACATTTTATCCTTTTCTTCTAATAATAGAATTAATTAATTAATTTATTAATCATATTTAGTCACATGCCTCCTAGCCTAAACCCCTCTCTAACCCTTGTCCCTAGCCTAACCCATGAGTTCTAACCAACCCTATCCACTTAACAAACCTTATCCCTTCTAACCTCCCCCCTCATATATGTGTGCACATTCCTAATATCTTTAATATTTGGAAAAGAATCTCTATTATTTGGGTGGTTATCTCCCAAATAGACATGTGTCATCAGGGACACATGTCACTCCCCTCTTTGACACTTGTATTTTCCAAAGACACTTGTTATTTCTTGTTGAACCACTTTGAGGACAAGTGTGAAATCTCATTCCACATGGCACCTTGAGGCTTTCCACTTGTCCTCTTTTAGAACAAGTGTCTCATTTTCAAACCCTCTCATCTATCATCCAAATCCTATTTAATCCCTCCATTTTCCATGCATTTCATCCACTTTTTCATACTCATACCATCATAATGCCGAAATAATCACTCACTTTACACATCCATTTTTCATCAACCCCATCTTGCATCAATCTTCATGGAGCAAAAACCGAGCATCCACAACATCATGAGCACACGTCAAACCAAAGGATGATTAAATCAAAGAAACAAAATGGAGTTTGCATCTTTATTGTTTTTTTCAATTATGCTTCATTAATTCCTTTTAGCATAGCTTGAGTGTTTGTTTAATTTGTGTATGCTTAGGTTGATAATTGTCAATCTTTCTTGTTTAGCACTCACATTTTCTTCACACGCTAACACTTATAACTTTCTTTGTAAAAATAATGCAAGGCAAAAGAATGTAGAGTAAAATACCATGACAGAGTGATAGGGAACTAAATTGTTAGTACTTAGACAAAATTTCTTAGGCATCCAAACGTATCATTGAACTCAAACATCATAGAACTGGCCCCCAAAGTAGGTAAACTTCATCCAAGGCCACCACAACATATGGATAATTCAAATAAGACAATTTATTACATATGTTCTAAACCAATATGATATCATCAAGTGATTCTCCAAACTATCTTCTCCATCTTTGATCATTTATACAACAACTCTCTAATATCTTCAACGCATGCATGCATCATCAAACATATAATTATCCTCCACACATACTCCAGTTTTCTCCTTAGTGGCAATGCATACTATCAGACATCAATTTGACATCAATGACAACACATACTACCAACAATCTCCCCCTTTGTCATTGATGGCAACACCATGTCTATATTTACTAGTTCTCCCATTTCTTCAGTATCTCTTTCGTATGTACAAATTATACACTATAAATACTTTACATACTCCCACTATCAAAGTGCAATACTTCAAAATTCTCCTACTTATATGGAGATTCCCAACCAATGTTAATATTGTATAAGAACTACAAAACTAGAACTTATCTTACTTAAGCCTTCTTTGAAGGTAGAATGCTCTTATATTTTACCTTGAGCTCTACAAAGGTGATGTCCCATATAGCTTTTGTAGAGGATAGGATCCAGGTTTGACATTCAAACTACAAATGTAGATCCTCAACAACAACAATAAAGGTCTCCATCTTTTGCTCCATCAGCTCTGCGTCACTCAAAAGGCTGACCAAAGAAGCCAACCTTAACTCTACAATATCCTTTAACATATAAAAAATACTTCTTATTCTGATCTCTTTGTTCATATAGAAAAGATAGATGCACATGATTGTAATCAATTTATGCTCTTACAAAGCCATCCTTATCGTTTGTCAAGTCATATGCTCTAACTAATTGAAAAAATTGCGACTCAATTGAGTCAACCCGTCCTTTTATATCTTTTGTGTGGTTTGGCTACCTCAAACAAAATTTGTATAGTGCAACAACATCATCAATACTATCCTTAAACTCTATTAGGCTCTTTTGCAAAGAGATGTGTGCTTTGGCACATTGGTCATAAATCTCAACCATCCTTTTATCATTGACCTTCCTTTGAACTTCCTCTTTTGCTTTCTTCTCAATATGGGTTGAATGGTCCTTAAATGAATCTATTGATAATTTCAACTATTGTTTTGGAGCTATGGATGCACCAATATCAACCTTTGGTAGGCCCTCATGGATAATCTTAACTGCATCATCAATGAGACTCGCTTTCTTTACATGATTATTCAATAATTCCTTGTTGACATATGCATGCAACATGTCACTTAGCTAAAACTTATGAAGAGTGGAAATGTTTGACAAATATATTTGTCCCTCACAAGTTGGTATCTACAATAATTATGGGGTTACCACGGGCTTAATTGCATTTGAATCCCTAACAAGTCCTTAAAGGAATCAAATGATCCCTTTTCATTGTTTGTGTCATTGGAAAAAGCATATTGCCTCTTATCATTTTCTACAATCACACCTTGATCATTCTTCATAGATGTATTCTCAGGATTTCTTTGTCCTTTTTCTTTTTCACCACTATTTTCAAAATCATCCTTCTTTTCCTCTTCTCTTTTGACATCCTTGTCCTCTTCAACACCAATATTCTCTTCAATACTAATTTCTTCTAAACTTTTGGTGATTTCAGGAGCATTTTTCTCTACAGTCTAATTAACACAATCCAATGGAGGAACATATTCATCATTTCCTTTCTCTGTAGCAAAAGAGTCAGTATCAATCATATACAAATGATGGGTCTTATTATATCCACTCTCTATCATAGGAGGATCAAAAATAGATATGTCAATATCATGTTGTAGACACCTAAAATTGTCCATCCTAATTATTTATTTAATTATTTTGTCTTAAGTCTTCTATTAATTAAATAAATTTTATTTATTTAATTAATTCATTTTATCCTTTTTCTAGCCTTTCCTTATTTATTTAAATTATCTTTTCACTAAATTAAATAAATATTTTATTTACTTAATTGGTCCCACTTCCTCTATCAATTAAATAAATTTATTTATTTAATTAATTTATTAGCTTTTTTTTCTCTATGACACATGTCATTTATCTCTTAATTTTCCTCTACATACCCCTTCATTATTTTATTATTTTTCCTAACTGCCCTCTTATTATTATTTTTATCATTTTCTATACCTACCCTTTTATATTAGGCGACCATTTATTTCTTTCACCTCTTAATCCTATCTCTCAATTTTCCAAGGTCTTCTTTATATAAGAGAATTTTTTCATCTTTTATCAATCCTAACGAACAAATTAGCAATTACTTTTGCATTCTAGCATTCTTATTTTGTGTTCAATCATTTGAAATCTTCATTCGCCATAGCTTCTTCTGAGAGCATCATTTTTTAACACAAGATCTTGGCTAATAGAAGTGAAATGGAGTAATTTTTAGCATGCATGTGTGTTTTAGTTTAGATTTTAGTTTGCATTGTGTGAGTTTTGGAGGTACTCTATTAAGAATGTTGGGTCAAATTTGGATCTTAATTCCATAAGATCCCAGACATTTTCCCCCATCTACATTTGGTACGCCTGGTGAGACACTGCATTTGTCCTTTTAAATGTTTCGATTTTGCTTAATAGAAGTTTCAAATCGTTAACTGATTTCTATTGCAGATTGGCTGGAGGTTTGGATATATTTCTTGCAGGTTTCTTTGAAATTTTGAGATCTTTGTATGGAGATTTTCTGATATCTTCAGGTTGACATTGTTGATCTAGACAAAATTCATATTGTGGATCTGCACTTTCCTTGTGCTTAGGCTATGTAATGCAGTTTGGCCTATCGACCCCTTACCTCTCATTGGCCACATTTCATTGACTTGATCTTGTAATTATTTGCTTAGATGGGGTTCATCTATCGGCAGAGGCGTATTGGTTGGCGTGATCTATTAATCTGATGTTGGGTGTCTGCGTTTTTTTCTCCAAATCTGATGTTTTTATTGTCTACTCACAATCAATCTGTAGGTTCATGCGACTGTCTTTCATCTTTTGTAACAGGCATCAGAGTTTGTGCCTTGCGACTTTTTTGGTAGACACAGCTGCTCACATATGTTGACCGCTCACTGCAAATTTGCATGCATATCTTCCACAATATTTTAAAAGTTCTTTATGTGCCCTGTCTAAATTTCCACGGCTAGAAGTCTTAATATGCTTTGCATGGCTTGATTTTAGTTCTTTTTTGAAAAAAGAGATTAGCTTGTTATTAATTTAATTTTAGATTAGATTGCTAATTTGGTTTTTAATTTGTTATTTAGATTTTGGTTAATTTAAAATTATATTTTTGTTAATTAGATTTAATATTGTTAATTAGATTTACTAGCTTATCTTGTTAGTGTGTTCTTAGTATGGGTAATGTTTGGCTTTTTGATTGACTTTTTTTATTTTGGGGCTAATCTTTTGATTTTTTGTCTTGTGTAGGGCATCTATTCTCGTGTGATGAAAACAATATCTTGAAACTACTAATGACATTTGGTGCAGGACGTTTGACGAAGACTTGATTTTGAAGCCAATTGTCTTTTAGTATAGCCAACACTTCAATTGGCGCTCTAAAAATTAACCAGTGTCTTTTGTGTCTTGACCAATAGGCTCTTTTTTGTTTAACCTTTTAGAGGGCCTGCCCCCTGAGAAGCCCTTAAGGCCAAGTGAGATGGAACGACCCAAGTGGCAACAGGCTAAAGCCAAGCCCTTCCAAGCCACTATAAACAAATGTGTTTGTGACGAAAGTTGCAAGCGATGAGTGTTACATGTTGTCATAATGATGTTATGTGTCCCTCAGTGTCTGTGTGGCACGTAAAAATCTATAGAGTGTAACCTCTGCAAGCTAGGAGGCCTCCTTTAATGGAGTGGAAAACTCTATTGATTATGGCCACTCGAATGGATGCCTTGAATACAACTGCTTGTGTTTAGATTTCCCAAAATTCTTCTACTTGTCGACTCAAGCATTGTGATACATGCATGTTGAAGAAACCCCTCATGTGCCCTTCAATTTGAGATAGTAAATTTCTTGGGAAGTGATACCTAGAAATTTGAAGCTTGGTATGCCCGAGAAGTGAGTGTCATGTAAGGGGGAGCTAATGCTACCAAGCTTCTAACTATCTGGTTGAATGTGGTATTTTATTGCAAGGGGATTCAACAAGTATTGCCCTAGCCAGCCTTAGGATTGTGCTTGAATGTGTTTTCATTGCAAAATCAAACAAACATTATGTCCATTGTGTTTACTAATTGTGTGCAAAACAAACAAGAACATTTCACAATCAACACCACACTTGAAATTGAAACACTTTACAAAAACCTCGATCTAAACTTTCAAGTATCCATCCACATTATAAATGGAAACATTGCAAAACAACAATGTCATTCAAACATTGAACCTATGTTCCCAAAACAAGCATTTCAAATCTCTTAAGTCATCATTTTTTAGTTTTGATCTTTTAGGTTCTTGCATAGTCGCATCATCACACCTTTTAGGACCTTGCATTCCACCCTTAGATCATACATTTGCATATTTCCTTTAAGTGTTATCCTTGCATCACGTCCTTAGGTTCCACCATTAGGTTAAACCTTTGCATAGCACCCTTAGATTGAAACTTTGCATACCCTCATTAGGTTATACCCCTGCATAATTCCATTAGATCATATCCATAATCTTTGCATAGCCTTAGGCCGGACAGGTAGCAGAGTTGGCTTGGACCGTGTGTTTGCTCCCCATTGGTCTCGGGTTCGACTCTGAGGCTTGGATTCAATCGATGGGCTTGGCTGACAGGCTGCTTAGCTCATCTCTGGGGACTAGTCTCGCCTCAGCTCACCCCATAATGGGAAACCAGTGTCGCTAGGCTGAGTCGCGGGGATACCCTGGGTGACTAAAAAAAAAAAATCTTTGCATAGCCTTATGTCATTTTCTTAGGATACACCCTTGATCCTTACTCACCTTCATCAGGCCATACCCATACACTTTCATATACTTCTACCATCCCTTTAGGATGTAATCCCACCTCTTGCATACTTAAATAAATAAACATTGCTTGTACTTAGGATTTCTCATCTTAGTTTGACATCAACTTTCGATCATCAATCACCCTTATCATTTAAGGTGCATCTTCCTTGAGTTAGGGAACTCATGAGTGTTTTTGAGTGGGTATTCCGCTTGGAGTTCATCACCTTATATCAAATTATACCCTCTTTGATCACTTATCCTTGTGTCTATCCATCATAGCACAAGTCAAACCTCACATTGCAAATATTTTCAGACCTAGAGTATCCTTAGTCCTTGTATCAAACATCATTCATCCTGATATCCCATTTAGGGTTTAGTTGCACATCACTTTCCTATCATATAGATCACATTTTTCATCAATCCTTTAGCACATTCCTATCCCAATCTCACATGGTTTGCACCTTAACCTTTGCATTGATCCTTAGTTAAATCCCAATCTCACTTATATCATATAGTTTCCCCTTTTCACTTTAGGGTTTGTATTCCATCTAGAGTTTCATGCATTGTCCTAGGTCAAAGATCAGAACTATCATAAATCTCCATGGCTACCTTGGCCCAACAAATTCAAGATCTCAAGCGAGAAATATATGACATTCAAGTCCAATGAAATGAATCAATGACTCCTTTTGAGAGAGATATTCATGTTATCAAGAGTGACAAACTTCAACGAATCCTAAAATGACTATATAAGGTGGAACAACAAATAATTGAAAATCAAAATCCAAACCTCAAGAAAGATCCCATGACTTCTTCACCAAGACATCATGACGTTTCTTCCAAATATCCTTCAAATAGATTATTTACACCTTTGGGACAATGTATTGACTTGTCTTTGAAAGGGCTTCTTAAGCACAATCTTATCACATTGCCTAACACAAACCCATGAGGATGTAAATTCTAGAGTAACTATTGTGCATATCATAGACAAAATCAATATAAGACTTCAGATTGCATGGAATTAAAACATAAGATTCAAGATCTCCTTGATAATGGTGTCATCAAAATTGAAGTTCCTAATGACTCACCTAAAGAGAAACAAGGAGCTACTTATAAGCATGATCAAAATTATGAACCTATGTCTAGCAAGGCTCCACATGTGGCCTCCATCTCTTCCACCAAGCCTTCATCTCCTAAAGCTTCTCAGCAACAATCTATACCATCTCCCTCAAACAATGAACCTCATGATGACACTTTTCATGTTGACCTTCAAGGGCTATCTCCTATGGAAATCCAAGATAATCCCAATCTTGATACAAAATACTCTAATGATTTAAAAATCCTAGGTCCTATGCCATCATACACTCCAATTCCAGACATACCCACTCTAGAGAGTCCCATCCAAAATGCTTCCCCATCAGGCCAAAATATGGACACCTTTCAAGAATCCCCTATGCCTATGCAAAATCCTATCCCTTCCTTAAAAGTGGCTCCATGTCAAGAGGATAATTTGAAGAATGTAGAAATAAGTCCTATCATAAATCAAGATCAAGACACCAACATTCCCCAATCCCATCCAATGGTTGACCAAGATCCTATCTCCCTAGAATCCCACGATGATCCTCTTATACCTTTCCATTTCTTCCAAGATGACCCTCTTCCATCTCAAGAGCTAAGCATCCTTCCAAAACATATTCCGCATCCACCTCCTAAGCAAGACCATGATGCATCTTTCACCTTTACAAATGATCCTATATAAAATGAAGAGCCAAACACCCTTTCCACTCTATCCAATGGTCTGCTTCCATGTCAAGATAAAAGTATTCCTTCATTTCCTTGTCATAATTCTTAATGATCTTGCTCTGATACCAATTGATAACTTAATGATGAACGAATAGTACCAAACCGGTACTGAGAGGGGGGGGTGAATCAGTACAGACAAAAATATTATCTTAAACCGGTTTGTCAACTAACACTTATGCACTGACAGACAAACAGCAGCACCGGTCCTTCAACAGAGTTCAACCGGCAAAACCCAGTATAACTGAGACAAGCAAAGACCGGTTGACACTTATCTTCTCATATAATCTAACTCTTCATTCCCATTTCACCCTAATGCATGAACAGGTAATCTATCATCATATCTTCACAACAACTAGTTCAACATGTTTTATTGATAGGCATAAAACACAGAACCATCATATGCTTAACAGGCAATAACAAAGCATCACAAGATAAAAGCATCACACATGACACACATATTTTTCATGTGGAAACCCAACTGGTAAAAACCACGGTGGTGATGAATACCCACAAGCTTGTTGTTGAACTCTTTGGAAGTCCGCTCTATTAGGAGCATTGTCCTGTTAAAGATAGATACAATAGGTTCTGTTAAGAACCGATCCTGTTAGGGATCACCCGGTTAAGGGATGGCTACAATACCCAGTTAAGGGTTAAACCTTGTTAAGGGTACCTTGTTAGAGGATTTCAAGAACTCAATAGCTAAAGGATTTCCAAAGCTCTCTAGCTTTCCAGATCTCAATAACTTTGAGTTACCTTGTTAAGGGATTTACAGCAAGCCGGTTAAGGCTACCCTGTTAGGGGATTTTCCAATTGTTGAGGTGGTTAGAGATCAACATGTATTACAATGATCTGGTAACAGCACTCAATGCCAATGCAGATCCGCTTAAGCTCCTCTTCACCTTCTGCACTTACACTCTGCAGGTATCACTTCTCTTCTCTGGTCTGGCAAGAATCGTGTATCCCTTCTCTTGGATACTCACACACAACTTTTGCCAATAACTTTAGAAAGAAACACAGCATCGACCTTATAGGACAACAGACAGGTCGGTAGCATAAACCCTAAACCCTAGACCTGTTAGGTTAATGAATTCAAACGGTTCAATCCTGACCGTTGATCATAATGTATTAAATGCAACAGATCTTGAATAAATCTCAAGACATTCTCCATCGTTCATTATCCACCGATTTCATGGCGGCTAATAATCCATCACGCGTTTTCACTGTTTACAAACTTCGCACATTCTCGAGGTAGATAGGGATAGTCTTCTTCATGCAAGATCCTTCACGCGCACAAGGCTGACGTGGCAACATGATCTGTTCTTTGTTGTACTGCTAACTCATCACACAAAGATCACCGATTGAGTCACACAGGCTTGAGGTACTCCAACCGGAAATCCTAAAGTGGAAACTACCTACCAACCAGTAGTCATACAATGCTTCCATATGCCGGTTCCCATGACTACATGCCGGTTCACCTTGACATGCCGGTTCACCTTGAACAAATATACCGCTTTACTTTGGCATATATACCGGTTCTCACATATGTCGGTTCTCTCTTCATATCACATATTGACATCAATGACAACATACAATATCATTATGTCCTCATACCGGTTCACATAATGCCAACAATCTCCCCCTTTGGTATTGATGGCAATATACAAAGACATCTCTCTACTAACTCATCTTCTCCCCTATTTCTGCAGATATCTTCTCCACTACACTTCTTCTCCCCCTTTGACAACAATGCCAAAGTGGAGGCACAAACATCCTTGTTCCATTATGTTGCTCCCCCTGAGGAGTAGCATCCTTCAACACATCAATCAACAAAAAATTGACTATGCAATACCTGACTGATGTGGAACAGATACTTTTAATTTACCTCCTGAAGGGACAGTACCCCCAATTCACCTCTTAAATACACAAATGTAGTCTTTGGGAGAGGCTTGGTGAATATGTCTGCTAACTGCTCCTTACTGGAAACATGTTCCAGTGCAATCTCTTTATTCTGAACCTTTTCCCTCAAGAAATGATACTTAAGCTCAAAATGCTTGGTTCTAGAATGTAAAATCAGATTCTTTGAAATATTGATAGCACATGTGTTATCACAGGATATTCTTACCGGTTCTGATACAGGAACTTTGAAGCCATTTAATATATGCTTCATCCAGATTGTCTCAGTGCAGTTCATGAAAGCTGTAACATACTCCGCTTCTGCTGTAGACTGAGAAATACAACTCTGCTTCTTACTCATCTATGAGACTAGTCTACCACCAAGAAAGAATGCACCACCGGTTGTGCTTTTCCGGTCATCCACATTACCTGCCCAATCAGCATCTGTGAATACTTTTAGGTTGAAATTATTGTTGTATGGGTACCACAATCCATAGTCAATTGTTCCCTTCAAATACCTAAGAATCCGCTTGACTGCAACCAAGTGAGATTCTCTTGGACTTTTCTAAAACCTTGCAGTAATGCCAACTGCATGTGCAATATCCGGTCTGCTATGCACTACATAGTGCAACTTACCAATCATTGATCGGTATTCCTTCTCATCAACCAATGCGGAATCATCCTCTTTTGATAATTTGCAACCGGTCACCATTGGTGTACCAACCGGTTTGCTATCTTCCATGCCAAAGGTCTTCAACACTTCTTTGACATATTTGGACTAAGTGATAAAGATTCCATCTTTCATCTGCTAGATCTGCAGTCCAATGAAGAACTTAATCTCCCCTATGAGTGACATCTCAAACTCTTTCTTCATCTCATCAGCAAACTCATGACTCATCTTGTCATCTCCACCAAAGATAATGTCATCAACAAAAACCTCACAGATCAGGATCTGATCTCCTTCAGTCTTCAAGTAGATATTGCTATCTTCACTTGTCCTCTCAAATCCAATCTTCACAAGATGGGAATGTAGATGTTCATACCATGCTCTAGGTGCCTGCTTTAGACCATATAAGGCATTATGTAGCCTGCACACCATATCATTGTCTTCAGATAGGGAAAACCCATCTGGTTGCTCTATATACACCTCCTCTTCAAGTACACCATTTAGGAATGCAAATTTTACATCCATTTGATATACCTTGAATCCTTTAAAAGTTGCATATGCAAGAAGCATACGAACTCCTTCCAATTTGGCTACAGGAGCAAAGGTTTCTCCATAATCTTCTCCTTCTTCTTGAGCATATCCTTTGCACACCAATCTGGCTTTGTTCCTAATCATTGTGCCATCCTCATTCAGCTTGTTTCTGAACACCCATTTGGTGCCAATGACATTTTTATGTTTCGGTCTGGGTACCAAGGACCATGTACCATTTTTCTCTATCTGGTCAAGTTCCTCTTCCATTGCCTTGATCCAGTCTTCATCTTTATGAGCCTCTTTGAATGATTTAGGCTCAAATTCAGAGATCATACATGAGTTTTCTCTAATCTTTCTTCTTGTAAGGATTCTTGCATCCTTATCTCCTATGATCTTCTTAGGATCATGATTCAGCTTGACACACCGAGGAATAGTCTTGACCGGTTCTTCTTGCTTTTCCTCTTCATCCTCATCTTCATAAGTATTAGCATTCACCGGTTCAGAAACACTGTTACTGGTACTTGGTTGACTGACAACTGGTTCCCAGAAGGTTGCAACCGGTTCATTTTCAGCTTGCTCACTGTCGGTTTCCTTAGTTTTCTCAGAGGATTCATCAACTCTTACATTGATACTTTTCATAATTCTTTGAGTCCTATTGTTGTAACACTTGAGAGCTTACTCTTGGTGGAATATCCTTGGAATATTCCCTCATCACATTTAGCTTCAAATTTGCCCTGATGTTCACTCCTCTTGATGTAACATTTGCTACCAAATACCCTAAAGTAGCTAACCACAGGTGTCTTACCGGTCCAATACTCATAAGGAGTTTTATCCTTACCTTTCTTGATGAGTACCCGGTTCATTGTGTAGACTGCAGTGCTTACCGCTTCTCTCCGAAAGGTGTGAGCTACCTTTCCTTGAATCAACATGGTTCTAGCTGCTTCAACCACAGTCCAGTTATTCTTCTCTGCTAGGCCATTCTGTTGTGGAGTCCAGGGGCCAGATAGTTGCCTCTTGATGCCAAATTCTTCACAATACTTGTTGAATTCACCTGAAGTGAATTCCCCTCCTTGATCAGTTATGAGGCACTTGATCCTTTTACCGCTTTCCTTCTCCACTAATGCTCTGAAAGCTTTGAACTTCACAAAGGCTTCAGACTTGTCTTTCAAGAATGTGACCCACATCATTCTTGAGCAGTCATCAGTGAGAATCATGAAGTACCTATCACCCTGCACACTTCTGGTTTTCATAGGACCACACAAATCAGTATGCACAAGATCAAGCAAGTTGTCAGCAGTGAAAGATTTACCTTTAAAGGTTGAGGAAGACATTTTCCCCAATTGACACTCTCTGCACAAGGTATTATCTGGTTTGCTTAGCACCGGCAACCCTCTAACTGCCTTGATCGTACTAGCCTTCACAATGTTATCAAAGTTTACATGGCAGAGTCTCCTATGCCATATCCAACTATCATCAAATTTAGCCATAAGACATGTACTTATATTTGCATTCAGATGAAATAGGTTACCTTTGGTCTGCATGCCGACGACCACCAATTCACCATCTTTTCCTTTGATTCTGCAAACTCCACTCTTGAATTCTAGAGTGAGGCCACTATCATTCAACTGGGCAACACTCAGAAGGTTGTGTCTGAGACCATCAACCCAGTACACATTGTCAGCACTACTCTTTCCATTCAGAGAGATGAACCCTCTTCCTTTGACCATGCATGGTGCATCATTGCCAAAGCGAACCACACCACCATCATACTCCTCCAAGGATAGAAACTTGCTCCGGTCACCAGTCATATGGTGAGAACAACCATTGTCAATGATCCACTCATTGGAATTATCAAACCGGGAGGCAAGAGCCTTCTTCTCTGACACATCTTTTTTGACAGCAGCAAACACAATATCTTCATTTTCTTCATCCTCTGATTCTTCATCTGTGACACCTTCATCAATTGCCACAAAATAGTTTCTCCGGTTTCCTCCTTTGAATTTCCTGAACCTTTCCGGTTTGTCCTTGTTATCGCCATTAGGACAGTTTATAGCAATATGTCCTATCTGGTTACAAGAAAAGCATTTCAAAGGTAGCTTACCTTTGTATTTACCGGTTTCTTTAGGAAGCTTCCTGGCAAGGAGAGCTTCAAATACCATCTGAATCTCCTCATCATCCATTTCTCTGCTCTGTCTAGGTTCACCACTGGTGCTAGCTTCTTTTCCTTTTCTGGATGGTATAGCAGAGGCTTTAAAAGTTGATTCAGTCTTTTGAGCACTGCCATCAAAACTATTTAGCTCATAGGCTGTCAACTTGGCTATGATGGAGTCCAAGGATACCTTAGTCTTGTCTATTGATCTCAGCTCCTGAATAGCAGCAACCCTTATTGCATAGATCGGCAATAGGGATCTTAGGACTTTGCTTACCACAGTGGAATCTTCTATTTTCCCACCTGCACTCTTGATATCTCCAACAACTGTTTTGATTCTTATTCCATACTGCTGAATGGTCTCACCTTCAACAATCCACATATCTTCAAACTTCCCACTCAGGCTTTCTTCCTTAGCCTATTTTACATGTTCATCACCACTATAGATATTTTCAAGAGCATCCCATACCTCTTTGGGATTTACCTTGTCCTGAACATCAATAAACTCAATGTCAAATAGACTACTAATAAGGGCTTCCATGACTTGCCCATTTTCTTGTATCTCTCTCTTTTGGTCATCGATGAGAGTATCGGTAGGGGCAACATAGACATTCTCAACATAGCTCCAGTGTTGAGCACCCATGCTTCTGATAAATATCTTCATCCTATCTTTCCATATACCGAAATTTTCCCTGTTAAACTTTGGACCTTCCCTCTTCATCATTTGACTAGGATCTTTACCTCAAGCGGTTAAGCTTATAACACAGAGGACCTGGAGGATGCTCTGATACCAATTGATAACTTAATGATGAATGAATAGTACCAAACCGGTACTGAGAGGGGGGGGTAAATTAGTACAGACAAAAATATTGTCTTAAACCGGTTTGTCAACTAACACTTATGCACTAACAGACAAACAGCAGCACCGGTCCTTCAACAGAGTTCAACCGGCAAAACCCAGTATAACTGAGACAAGCAAAGACCAGTTGACACTTATCTTCTCATATAATCTAACTCTTCATTCCCATTTCACCCTAATGCATGAACATGTAATCTATCATCATATCTTCACAACATCTAGTTCAACATGTTTTATTGACAAGCATAAAACACAGAACCATCATATGCTTAACAAGCAATAACAAAGCATCACAAGATAAAAGCATCACACATGACACACATATTTTTCACGTGGAAACCCAACTGGGAAAAACCACGATGGGGATGAATACCCACAAGCTTGTTGTTGAACTCTTTGGAAGTCCGCTTTGTTAGGAGCCTTGTCCTGTTAAAGACAGATACAATAGGTTCTGTTAGGAACCGATCTTGTTAGGGATCACCTGGTTAAGAGATGGCTACAATACTCGGTTAAGGGTACCTTTTTAGAGGATTTCAAGAACTCAATAGCTAAAGGATTTCTAGAGCTCTCTAGCTTTCCAGATCTCAATAACTTTGAGTTACCTTGTTAAGGGATTTACAGCAAGCCGGTTAAAGCTACCCTGTTAGGGGATTTTCCAACTGTTGAGGCGGTTAGAGATCAACAGGTATTACAATGATCTGGTAACAAAACTCAATGCCAATGTAGATCTGCTTAAGCTCCTCTTCACCTTCTACACTTACACTCTGCAGGTATCACTTCTCTCCTCTGGTCTGGCAAGAATCACGTATCCCTTCTCTTGGATACTCACACACAACTTTTGCCAACAACTTTAGAAAGAAACACAACATTGACCTTATAGGACAACAGACAGGTCGGTAGCATAAACCCTAAACCTTAGACTTGTTAGGTTAATGAATTCAAACGGTTCAATCCTGACCGTTGATCATACTATATTAAATGCAACGGATCTTGAATAAATCTCAAGACATTCTCCATCGTTCATTATCCACCAATTTCATGGCGGTTGATAATCTATCACGCGTTTTCACCATTTACAAACTTCGCACATTCTCGAGGTAGATAGGGATAGTCTTCTTCATGCAAGATCCTTCACGCGCACAAGGCTGACGTGGCAACACGATCTGTTCTTTGTTGTACTGCTAACTCATCACACAAAGATCACCGATTGAGTCACACAGGCTTGAGGTACTCCAACCGAAAATCCTGAAGTGGAAACTACCTACCAACCGGTAGTCATACAATACTTCCATATGCCAGTTCCCATGACTACATGTCGGTTCACCTTGAACAAATATATCACTTTATTTTGGCATATATACTGGTTCTCACATATGTCGGTTCTCTCTTCATATCACATATTGACATCAATGACAATATACAATATCATTATGTCCTCATATCGGTTCACATAATGCCAATAGTCCTCCACAAGATCCCATCTCTTGAGATGATCCTATCATTGTTCCTATTTTGCCTAAAGTTTCTATCATGCTTCCATATCCATCTAAAGATCCCATCATTTCCCTTAGTCCCCTTCATGACTCCAACATCTTTGTGCAAGTTGTTAATGAACCTTTTATATGTCAATTGAGTTCCTCTACTTCCATTGGGTCTGGTCTACTTTGTGACCTTGTCATTTCTTTCATTCCATCTCAATCTAAAAATGGATTTGTGTGTTCTTCCAAAAGCAACGAGTATCTCATTAGTCAAAGGATTAATCAAGGCAAGCAATCAAGCCTCCATGAACAAGGTACATCAAAATCCCTCCATAACAAAGAAAATGCTAATGGTCATGGTCCCAGCAATAAAGCTAACTTTCAAGATTTTGGTATCCCTACTAAAACCCACATCCTTCCATCTATGTCCAAATACACGCCTTCCCCTTCATCCCTTCCATCCATTTTAGGTCCCTATATCCCTTCATCTCCTATTCAAGATCAACAAAGGCACACATATTTGAGAACCTTCCCACCATCTACCTACATCACTCCATCCATAAACCCTCCATATAATCCCTATCGACCCATGAATCGCGTTCCTCTTCTAAACAATTTGGATGCCAAGCATAAAATCCACAAGTCTAAAAATCCACTTGTATTTAAGGATCAACATCCCATCTAATCAACATATCAAAACAAAGAAAAATATGATCCAAAAAGAAAAAGAAAAATCCAAAAGGCCACAAAGGCCCACTGAGAAAAATAAAGAAAAGTCAAAAGTTATATGGGTTCCTAAGGCACTTGTAGAAGCAATGCGTTCCAAGGAACTACAAAAGTATGAAAAATAAAAAACCACGTGGATCCCTAAGAGACTCCTTGAAGCACAACAATCTAAAGAAAAATCCAAATTGGCATCCAAAATTGTTGTTCCTCCATCCCAACCTTCCAAATCTATTCCTCCATCACCTCCCTAACTATTCCTCCATCCAAATCTCAACATCTGAGATCCACTTTTCCTCCATCGCTCCACCACCTCTTAAGGTTTGTGCCAATATTGATCCTACCCGCATTTCCATTCTCTCATACACTAGTCTTTCAATATCCCATATATTATCCAACACCTATTTTTCTTCCTTCCATTCCTCTTATCCAATCCTTTTCATAAATCCTTACTCTAGTTCCATCCAATCATCCATCTCATATTCCTTTTTCATTATCCTATCAACGTCTTTGAGCATACCTTCATAGCCATGGTCTATTGCAACACATGTTTCAAGGGTATCATCCAAAGAAGTGAGATGCTTGATTCCTTTTTCCATCTCCTATCATGTATTCATTATCTTCCAAAAAGTGAGCAAATAAAAAAAATGAGAAACAGATCCTGAAAAAAATACAAAAAAAAAAGAAGAAAAAAAAGATCTTGAAAAAAATTATCACTTTGGTGAAAACCTAGCAAATAGGACCCTTAGGCAAGTACCATGATGAAAACCTGGCAAATAGGCGTCATGTGTAATCCATTATCTTGTTGCACTATTCACTAGGGGCAAGTTCCATTCATGCTATCTTATCTGCCACATCCATCTATTATCCCTCATCCTCCATTATTCTTCATCATCTATTATCCTTCATCCTCCATTTTCCCTCACTCTATCCATACATATCCCTTTGTCACCTTTGATCTTGACAAGGTCAAGGATCTTTGCAGGCTCTGTGTGTCCTATCTATTACACTTGATCCACACTCTTGAGCTCATATCCATTATTTTGTCCATTTCTTGCTTCCATCTTTCATTACCATCTTTGATTTTGCTTATCCTATCTGCCTTTTCTCCAAATCTATCCTTTGATCTTGATTAAAAAATAAGGACAAAATGCAAAATATGTTTTTTTTTTTTAAAAACCTCTTAACATGGCCATTTCTTTGGACCATATGACATTTGTTACACCATATCCTTGCTTTATATTGCTATATTCAGTCCTTGTGCTTGGATTAACATGTTATCCCATTGTCCTTCAAAATCACAATAAGCTCCCTCCATCATTCACTTATCCATTTCTATCCCATTCATTCATTCATCCACTCAAAATCCATTTTGCCTTGCTAGACACTAGGGGCAAACATTGATAAATCCTAAAAATCATAAAATATCCTTTAAAAAATCATAAAATGTCTTGAAAAATCATAAAAATCATAAAATGTCTTGAAAAAAAATATTAAAAATCATAAAAGTCCTACAAAAAATCTTTAAAATTATAAAATGTCCTGAAAAAACCCTAAAAATTAAAACATTTATAAAACCCTAAAAATCATAAAAATTTGAAAACATGTAATAAACATTGCGATGACACAAACACTTTGGATGAGCATGCAACTTTGACCTTCACTGAAATCATGATGTGACGAGATTGTGATTGAGCAGACATAACAACACACTATCAATATATCCAATCAACATGATAACTGAGCGAGAATCAATGTGGCATAAAATCATATTGTCTATTTATTTGATTATGTCTTCTAATTGTTTTGATTTTATCTTTGGTGACATGTCTTTTAGATTTTCCAGGATGTCTCTAACTAGAGATTTTATCTCTAGTGTGTCTTTGACTAGAAATGCGAGGATGGGGCATCTTCACCTATTTGCTACTTGTGGATTGTTCCTTGGTAATATGATGACTCATCTTAGGATTCCTTAGTAATATGATGAGTCATCTTAGGACATGATCATCTAAGATCATCGAGGACATAACATTCTGATGCAAACTAAGGCAATCCTTTCTTGTTTGATGTGTTTTCTTTCATGCAATTGGTAATGATGATTCATTTCAATCTTATTAATATCTATATGAGTTTTATTCCTTTTGCTATAATAAGTTGATGATGATATAAGCACTTAAAAAGCACAAAAATTCTTGTCGTTTTTCATATCCTCTTTCTCATAATTCTTCTTTTCATCAATTTTCTCCTTTCATCACACCTTCCATCTCTCTCTTTCATCTTTTCTTTCATCATCTTTTTCATTCTTCTCATTACAAAGTGCTCAATCAAATGCTTTATCCAACTGATGCATGTCTCTAACTCTTTAATCAATTTATCAAATCAACCAACTTGCTTCTTGTAATCATACTACCCCTAGATTAATCAATCAATCTTTGGATCACCTTATCTTGCACTAGCATCACTCTCAATCAGCTTAATCAACTTATCACCCTGGCTATATTGATCATTTCCATCAATTGTTTAGTTATGCCTCATCAACTGTGAATTTCCATCAAATATGCATCTCAACTTAATCACTTGCGCAATATCAATTATACAATCTTCTCTCTCGTAATCTATCGAGAAATCATTCTCCATCAATCTGTTCGATCAATCTCTCGAGGGGGCATACCCAATCAATCATCACCCTTGCCAAGATATCTCTGGGGCATGTATCAGTTGATCATTTTTTTTCAAACAACGCGACAGGCTGCATTGTCTCAAAGAGGGGCAAAATGTAGATACCTAAAATTGTCCAGCTATTTTATTTATTTAATTATGTTGTCTTAAGTCTTCTATTAATTAAATAAATTTTATTTAATTAATTAATTCATTTTATCCTTTTTCTAGCCTTTCCTTATTTAAATAAATATTTTTATTTATTTAAAATATCTTTTCACTAAATTAAATGAATATTTTATTTATTTAATTGGTCTCACTTCCTTTATTAATTAAATAAATTTTTATTTATTTAATTAATTAATTAACTTTTTCTCTCTATGACACATGTCATTTATCTCTTAATTTTCCTCTACCTACCCCTTCATTATTTTTTTATTTTTCCTAACTACCATCTTATTATTTTATCATTTTCTATACCTACCCTTTTATCCTAGCCAGCTATTTCTTTCTTTCACCTCTTAATCGTATCTCTCAATTTTCCAAGGTCTTCTTTATATAAGAGGATTCTTTTATCTTTTATCAATCCTAATGAGCAAATTAGCAATCTAGCAATCTAGTGTTGAAGCGTACTTTTGCATTCTAGCATTCTTGTTTTGCATTCAATCATTCAAATCTTCATTCACCATAGCTTCTTGTGTGTGTGCTTCTGAGAGTATGAAGATTCCAGACATACATGTGTAGATGGGGGAAAATGTATGAGATCTTATGGAATTAAGATCCATAATTGACCCGACATTCTCAATAGAGTACCTGCAAAACACACACAATGCTAAATAGTAGATTTTAGTTTGCATTGTGTGTGTTTTGCAGGTACTCTATTGAGAATGTCGGGTTAAATCTAGATCTTAATTCCATAAGATCTCATACATTTTCCCCCATCTACACATGTATGTCTGGAATCTTCTCCAAGTCACTATCATCAGGATGAGCTTGTTTTCCTACAAATTATTTTCCTTCCTTCATCTCCTTTGAGGTTTTGGTAGTGAATTCTTTTGGTTCCTTCTAGATTCTTTCTTTATCCTCTTCACTCATACTCATTAGAGTATTCATCCTTTTCTTTATTCTCAATTCATATTTTTGCCTCTGTGTAATAGTTGCAATCTCTTCTTTAGACAAGGTAGGGTCAACCTATTTGATGGCTTCATTTCTAATCTTGGGCTCTAACTTAATTGCATTTTCTCTCTTCTCCATTAATGCATTGGATAGGGTCTCCAAAACTTTTTCTATGATGCCACTTAAGGTTTCATTGCATTTCATCATATATATTATAAAAGCTTGTTCAATAATTTCCTAATTGTACATAGGCACATCTAGGTGTAATAGGGAAGTTTCTTGTAGTCCTCCACGACATTCTCTAGCATACAAGATTGCATCCACTTTATATGTCTCATCCTCAGGAGACTCCAAAGGAGTCTTAGATTTCTTTGATTCACTTTCCATTTTTCCTTTATCCTTCCTCTCGCTTTTGGTTTGGTCTTCTTCTCTTGTCTTCTTACTTCTTGTTCTTCTTCCACATCAATCACTTTGATCTTCTCCCTTTTGTCTTGTTACTTCTTCCTTGGTTTATTCTTCTCTATAGGAGCCTCAAGTTTCTCCAAAATAGTTGTAGGAAACCTCTTTTTGATTGTTGGAGTTTGAGTAGTTGCGGGAGTAGAAATTTTAGACCTTCTAGTTCTTTGAGGTATTTGGTGTGATTGTGGGGTATTTGTGACAACCTTAGATGCTTCAATAGTAGTTCTATATGGTATACCAAGCTTCTTCTCTAGATCACCTTTCATCTTTTCCAACCTTTCACCACCTTCTTTTTCCTAGGTACTTATTATCTCTTGATAGGTGCCAAATATTTCTACATTAGTGTATATGAGTTTATTGATTAATATGTTTGCATATTCAACCTATTCAAGTCCGAAGACCTCATATGGTAACTTAGGAATCCATGTAATTCCTAGGCTCAACAACTTACATGTAACAATTGTCCTTATCAATCATGAATGTAATCACCTCTTTATAAGCTTCTACTATGTCTCTAGGTATTTTGCATCTCATATTCATTTCATTTTGAAAAATCCCCAGTAGGCAACATCATTGGCCTTCCCATCTAGAAAGCTATGAACATGTTTTCTAATATGAGAACCAACTGATACATCATTTCTCCATACAATTTTCTTAACCCTTGACAATTCTCTCATGAAATAAGTGCTAAATAGATAATCAAGGATCCACATTGAAATGGGTACCTTGTCTCCTTAGTCCTGTGCAAATTCTCCATCAATTGTTATATTAATAGCTCACATAGATCAACGTCTTCACCTTCTTTCACCACCTAATAGGCAATATATATTGCAATTGCAGATGTGAAGCCCTCTCTATTGGTAAAGTAGACTTTATATACAATTCCCATGGAAGCGTACCTAACCTCCAGGTCAACAATGTCATCAATGGTAAGTTCCCTTTTGTCAATTTTTGCTCTCGTTAACTTTGTAACCATATCATTCTTTACTGATTTCATTGTAGGGACTTCTCTAGTGGAACAAACGCAAGTAACTTGATTGGGAAAATGTAAAAAAGCTAACTAGTTTGATAAGGCCACTATTTACACCAACATAATCACTGTGATATCTTTATGCATATCCTTTATATGCATGTTTTCTATTTACTTTCATGTGTTGGTTGCATGTGTTTACTTAAGTTGTATTTTTATAGTAGCTCACATGCAAGTTAAAGTGAGGGACAAAATGTAGCAATGAAAATTGCACATCTTGCACTTTTCCCATTTATTTTGGGCTCACATCGACTTGGTTGTCCTTATGAAATGATAAGAGTGCAAGTGGCATAGGTTTTGATAAAAGCTAAAACATAACCTAAGCCTTATTTGATCAAATTTGAACTCATTTCCAAGAATTGATAAAATTATCCTTAGTTTATCCATTTCTCACCTGGGTTTGTATTTAAAATTTATAAGAAATCCACATTTGGGCTCATGTTCTCCATTCATTTATGCACAAAAAACAACACAAGTTACTTCTCAAGGTCATACTAAGTTAAGCCACTATGTGGATAATGCATTGACACTTATTTTGAGATGGAGATGATTGTGATGTATTGTTGAATGAATTCAATGGGTTTCTTGTAAATATAAATGTTCTTGACTTATATTGAGAGGTAAAATAGATGATGGGGTGTATATTTCACCTTTCTCTAGTATTGCCAAGCACCCTTTGTATTGGGAGAGTTGGAGTGAACTCAATTTATTCATTAAGTGTGTTAAATCAATTGATGATGAGAGAAGGTGGGGTCTAACTGGAAGCAATCACTTTATCCTAAGTTGCTATTCACCTATGTACACTTGACATTAGGTTGCTCTACAACAAACAAGTGTCAAGGGTTATCTATCAATGTTTGGAAATAAATGAGCATGTTTGAATGCGATTAAGAGATGTTTATATTTGAAATATGGCCCATGGCTTATGTTGATGTATTTAATGTTTTAAACATTGTGTTGAAAGGCATTGGTGGGAGAGATTATTTTTCTTGTCTTTATATATATATATATATATATATATATATATATATATATATATATATATATATATATATATATATATATATTTAATGTTTTTTATAATTTTATAATTATTTGCTTAAAAAATAGATAAATTAACCTATCTAGCAATGTTCTAACAATATAACATAGAAAAAAAACTATTCAAAAAACTCTATAGTTCACAATAACAATTGTCCAAAAAGTACATGCATATAGGTTTTGTTAAGATTTTATGTCAACAGTTTGCTTGGCCTAACTTCAGTGAGAATTTCCTAGAATTCTTATGGAAGGAGTTTCCCTCCAAGAATCTACAAGGATTTTCTAGAAGAGTTTTACAAGGAAGATCCTCTTGAGAAAGCGAAGATTTCTTGATGATGACATGTTTGAGTTTTCTAGGGATTGAAAAATTATTTTCATTTTAAAAGGAAAGTTCCTTAAACAAACAAAAACTAAATGTAGGAGAAATGAGTATAGGGTTTGGATACTGAATTGACCCAATATATACTTTAAATTATTCACCATATTTCTAATATGATGCACGCATGTAGGTTTGAATAGATTACAATAATTTAGTTTAAGAAAGCAAACTGATTCTAAAAAGGGTTATTACTTTTGCTTCTCTACACTAAAATAAATAAAAAATAACTAGAACCAAAACAATGCAATAAATAAAATAATTTTCAACTACTATAAAGAAAAAAATTTAAGTTATTTAAAGAAAATGAATATGATCTAATTAATATAACAGATTTAGTTTTCTCTAATAATTAAAAAAAACAAGAAAATCCCTGGAATAGAACATTCTAGTTGTACAACATATTGGTATATGGTAGTTATTTTTCCTCTACACAAATCCTTGTTTACGGGTCTCCTTGTGATTAGTTTGATGTGCTTTGTCCAAGGTAAGGTGGGCCAAGTATAGAATTTGAATTTTAGGGATTACTAATGTTTAAACAACAATGGTTGTTGATGAGCCGAACAAAAGTTGGTAGAGTCTAGCTCCTTCTTGTAAATTTCTCATGCATTAGAAAATAACTAAATTTGTATAGTTTGCAAAAGAAAGGTTTTTGAGAAATGATAGTGTAAATAATGGATCTAAATTGGAAGAGACTAGAGAAGGAACATAAGAAAAACTTGTGTTTTGGAAGTAATTCATGTAGATGACTAAGAACAAAGAAATTGTTGCTTCATGCGGTTATGAAATTATTGCAACAAGATGTGGAAAAATGATTTCATTCCTATTGAAGTGATGATTCCATCATAGTAGGGAAAGAATGAGTTTTTGAAGCTAAATGAAAGCATGAGAAAACATTGGATAATAAGTGACAAACATGAGAGGCAACTAGAGGGTTCTAAAGGGTTGACACATGTGGTCTTATATTAGAGGCAAATGTCGACTATCATATCATTATTTTTCAAATGACATGTTGGCTTTTTATAGATTTGTGTCACCATAGGATAATCTATATTGTTTTAAATGTTTTAGGTGGATACAATTCCTACTTGCCATTATGTTGCAACTTGAAGTGCAAAATGTTTCACTTGCTACATTTGAAATTGTGTTGAAGGACAAAACCTAACTCGAGCATCTAGAATATAAAATTGAAAAACACATGTTGCATACATAAAAAAGTATCAAAATATTATAGTTGACAACAAAATTAGGTCAATATTATAGAACATATTGCATGATTGCTCGTTCTCTTCAATATTTATATAAAACCATCAAATTAGTATCTTAAGAGTTTAACAAAAGGAAACAATATTTTGAGTCTAACAAACTTTTATATCCATATTGTCATTTTTTATACAAATTACAAAGCTCAAGACAAGCAATTTTTAAATCTTAAATTTACAAATGTTCATATTCATAATATTAATTTATATAAACATAAAAATATATCCACGTAAAAAATAAAATTGTATCCTAAAATAACCAAAATAATTAAATCAAAATTTCGTGATTCTCAAACTGTCAAAAGCAATTTTTTTAATTATGTCCAAACCATCAATAACCATTTTTTTTTTCGAAAAATCAAATAAAAACATTTAATAAACTCAAATCAACATCAAAGCGTAAACTAATTACCGTTTATACCTCTTAAATTTTAAATAGTCAATATTGATTAATTGATTTACTACAACATATATTTGTAAAGATGTTATATTTAGTCGACAGGCTATTCCCTGTGGGAGGCACTCCCGCCGGAATTGTCTCACGCTGGTAACTTGTTCTTGCCGAAAACTTGTACTCACCGGGAAATTGTTTTTTTGTTCCATTCAGACTCAATAATCACACAATTACAGTGAGTGGTTGGCAATAGAATTGCCCTGCAGGTGGACAATGTTATTCTCCATAGATGTTTGCTATATCCCATGCATATATGTTGTGTTGTCCAACAACATTGCAAGTTAACAATTGCCCTACATACTGTTCAGCGGCACCGCCAAAAATCTACGTTATATTGTAAAAACCAACAAAATCAAGACATGAGCTTTCTGTGATTCAAATGATTACGGTATTGTTTAGCAATTTGCAATGTGCGTGTAATTACAAACAAAATCAAACTTTAGCTGCATAGAGCACGAGACAAAGAAAAACAAAATTAGGCTACTCCAGGTATGTGTAGTTTAAAATTAATTATTTTCTGTTTAATTTTGCTGGAGATCTTGTACGGTCGTGAACATAGCCCTCCAACCAATTCCACGCAAAAAATCTTAGGTTATGAAGACTATTCTCCATGGTTATTAATACTCGTATGCAAAACATTTGAATGCCTAGACAACAGAAACAATAAACATAAACCTGAAATTGTAGAAATATGGAACCGTCCATTGACAGACAACTTAAAGGCCATCAATTGAATATTTTAAAGGAAAAAAGATCTCATAAAATTGTAATATTTGATATCCTAAATTATATGGACCTGTAATTTATTTGATTATATTGAAAATTCTTGAAAAGATATTATGTTCTAAATGTATCTAATATATCATTATACTTTGTATCTATCATTATTAAAGATGTCCTTTGAGATAAAAGATTAAAATAATAGAACACAAGAAAAATATAATTCAGCTGCATACAGATATTGAGTAGGAAAGTGACTCGCTTGAAGATCTTGCACTGTGACAGAATTTTTTTACGACGAGCCAAACCAAAACTAATCTCTGTACAGGTGATGCTTCAATCTATTCACACTGTGAATGAAAAGAAAATTTGAAGCTATTGGGATTTTAGGGTTAACCAAGATTTAAGACGTCTGACTTAGATTTGATTTTTTTATTCTTTTTCAGGCTTTATCAGATTTCGATCTCCGACTCAATTGGAACAATCTTTCCAAGAATTTCCCTTCATAACTCCTTTTGAGATTTAATGCTAGATTACATCAATCAAACGACAAAATCAAAGTAAATATAAGCAGAGTCCATTACATACATAGGTGTTTCACCTTGAACTTTCTTGTTTGAATCTTTTCTATATGAATATCTATTTTAATATTGGTCGATAAAATGATAGAGGTTACACTTAACGCTTTCAAACAACCATTTAACAACAGAGTGGATGAAGCAGGACTATGTTGATTAATCACATCTATCATCCTAAAGATTTGGTAAGTTGTGGAGCTACAGTGTGTCTCTCCCGATGTTTTAATTTATCGAATTATAATCAGCTCTTAGAGTTTAAAGAAAAGCTTAACAAGAAAATAAAAAAATAATTAACAAGTTATACTTGATATGAAGTAGTTGTTTTTGGAGAAGTGTTGCTTATAACATGCATCGCAAAAGACACTGCCCACAATTCTGACAGCCAACAAATGTCGATCATCATCAAGTGCATCAACAACAACAAAGTATGTGGTTATGGCTAACAATATAACACCATAAATCTTCCAGCTCATGGTGGCATCTGAAGAAGAGTTCTTAGCAGAATGAGAGAAATTTTCCTCTATTAAAGGCTTTGGCAGCTGGCAAAGGCTAATCACATTGTCTTATTATCTGTTCATTTTGTGCAAAACTTTTTTTGGGTTGTTTGTTAGATGAGACGAAGGGGATAACCATGGAAAGCCCATGAGTACTCACAGGTTTCTTCTAAGGACCAAAACATATTGTTTCTCTGAAAACAAATCTTTTTATTTATCCAGAGGACCCACTGAGATGTCCAAAGTTAGACCCGACAAAAAAATAAAAAAAAGTACAATGATATTAGAGTACAGTGATTGCACACTGTAACTTTTGGACTAATAGTAATGAGCTCTTTAACATAAATTTAGGGAAGGGTAACTAATTGGAGTTAAAAGGGTTGCAAGAAGATGTAAATAAAATAATCTTACTTCACAATATAGCAACAAAAAACCATGTTAAAGATGAATCAAATTATATGTGTATATGGGTACATGCTCTCTTCTGTATGAGTTGTGACTCGGTTTCTATGTGGATGCATTCTGGTTTTGCTCTATGCTTTGTATACCATACTTTGTTTTTGTAGCTTTATTTGCTACAAATGTGGGATGTCAATAGCCATTGTACAATTTTTTGAATGGATTTTTTCATATTGTAGAAGTTATGAGTTGGTTGATATTATAATTAAATGATATAATGGGTAGTTATAAGTTAGTTGATAATGATGAATACTAAGAGAGGGGGGGGGGTGTGAATTAGTATACCAAAAATTACTATAAACAAACTCTTAAACAATTTAGCAAATAACCGGTACAACAGATTCACTAATAAACCAATTAAGATAAATGCAAACCAAATAGCACACAAAACATTCACCCACAAGAGCACAATCACCATAACACAAGATATTTGACATGGAAACCCAAATGGGAAAAACCACGGTGAGCAGAAACTCACAAGTAACTATCTGCAGAATAGAAACCATACCGGTTTAAGGTCATACAATGTTCTTCACCAAAACAGATCCTGTTAGGAATCTAGATCTCTGTTAGGAGATAAGTCTTGTTAAAGACTACCTTGTTAAAGGATTTCAGATCCATAGTTGTGAACCACCTTGTTAGAGGATTTACAAAGGTTTTGCTAGACCTACCTGGTTAAGGGTTTTAGACTTGTCGAAGATATTATTAATCAACAAGTGAATGATCTAGATAATAGCACAATATGCTTAGTTAGATCCTTGACAACTCATTGTTAATGCATTTCAGCATTACTTCAATCTTCAATATCTCCACACTATGTCTCTTCACACAGACCTAATCTTCTCTACTTTGATCGCACATAACCTTTACTATTCTATCTTTCATACTCTCTCTCATACATGCAAACCCTAGACATGATGTCCTTATAAAGGAAACTGATTCCATGTCGGTCCAATAGGATTAGACTACAAGTTCCTAGGTTCAGTGCATCTAGACACATTTGGTAACACAACACAAAATCACCACCAAAGTGTTGATGGATGATAACTCATCACACATTACAGAAATACCGGTTGGTAACTCATCACAGAGTAATACCGGTTAATACAATATACCGATTACCGGTTGTCAAAAATGAAGACTAGTAGCTTGTAGTGTTCTGATCAAAAGCTAACTACCACTTGGGTCCTTCGTACCGCTTGAGATCCTCGAACCACTTGAGGTCTCCATACCGCTTGAGCTCTTCAGTCAATCTGTGACCGGTAAACATCTTCTGCAAAATACCGATAGTCTAAAGACTATACATTCAATAATACACAATACCGGTTGGAACAATTACCGGTTGAGCATAACTCATACATCAAGAAAGTGTGTGTCCATCATCAAGAAAGTGTGTGTCAATCAATGACAATCAAAAAATCATCAAAATGCCAACAATCTCCCCCTTTGGCATTGATGGCAACACTTAGGAAAATTTTGACATCTAAGTGTTTCTACAACAAAAATTGTCATAATCAAAATTACTCCCCCTAAGCATATACACTATCCCTTTTGCAGAAATTACAATGTACACTACTTCCCAAAATGGTAACATTCACCAAAATTTCAATGTACACTACTCCCCCTTTGCCAACAATGACAAAGTAATGCAAAGTAACCCCTTTTTGCATATATAATAAAAATAGAGTAAATGTTCATGACAATAAGGAATGAAATTTCTCAAAAACAGATTTAAAGTCCTGCATAAAAGTTTTCATGGCCAATGTCCATGACTCAAGTAATGAGGTAGCAACCTCACTTTCAGTCTTCATCTGGAATACCAGTTCTTCCATTGCATCAATGGTACTCATCTCTTGAGTTACCGTTATAGCTTCTAGGTTGAGAAAACATTTCTGAAGAATCTGTAGTCTTGGCAATAAGAGCAGTTGAAGCTCCTGCAAATATTTAGACCGGTTGCTGATCTCTAAGTCCATCTTGGCAGTCTGATGTTGATAATGATGAATAGTTTGTCCATAGGTAGTGAATGAATCATATGGCATCTTGAAATTGCTGATATATGCTTGTAACTATGATTGGAGTTTAGCTTTCTGATTAAGCACATCATCACAAAATAAATAGGGTTGACAGATTTTACTCAACAATAATTTACCTTCACCCATAGCAACACTGATATCATTCTGCTACTTTAGTAGTTGTGTCCTCATTTCATTCATTTGCTTGACTAAGGCAGTATTGAGTGCCTTTTCATGGTTCTTTTTTGCAGTGGCTTCAACAACATCTTCCAAGCATTGTACCTGGTCCTCCACTACGGTACACAAAAGTTTAAGCTTGGATAGAGAGGAATCGGTACTGGGGAGGTTGGTACTGGGAATCAGATTGGTAAGGGTGTCAACCACAATTTGTATGACATCTTGTTCTTTCTTCCTCCACAATGCTTCCAGTCTCTCTTGTGCAAGTTTGATGCTTCGAAGCAGCTGAGACTCATCTGCTGATTGAAGATCAATAGGACTAGTGGTATCAACATGTTTGGTTTGATCAGGTTGCCTTAGGAGTCTCCGCTTGTTTTTTCTTCTCTGCTTCCTTCTCCTCTTCTGCTTTTTTCTTATCCTCTTCTTTCTTCTTTTGCTCCTCTTCTTGTTTCTTCTTCTCCATTTCTTCCTTCCTCTTCTCCTCTTCTCCTCTTCTTTCTTCTTCTCTTCCTCTTTCTTCTTCTCTACCTCTTTTCTCTTGTTTTCTTCTTGCCTTGATTTTTCCTCTTGCTCTTTCTCCGCTTTCTCTTTGTCTTGTTTCTCTTTTTCAGCCTTTTCCTTACATCCTGTTTCTCTTTCTCTACTTTATCTTGTTTCTCTTTCTCTTTGACAGGAGTGACATCCTCATTATCTAATGCATCAACATCAATAGGATCAATTTGTTCTGTCACTCTTTCACCTTCACTGTCAAATACCTCATCCGGTTTGCCTGAGGATAGGTCAGGTTCTTGTTCAGCCTTCTTATTGGCTTCAGATACTTGGTGTATTCTGACAGCAGCTTTGACATGTATATGTGTGTCCTTTTCCACTTCAAAAGATTTTCCTTCTAGTAGCCCGAGTCTTCTCCTTCTCATGAAGAAGATGCCTTTGTTCTTATCCATTATTTCAAATAATTCTGAATTAGAAGCATCAGGAAAGTATTGTGCAAAATTTTTCTCCCTAATCTCATGTTCTTTCTCAATGGCAATGTGCCATTTGTTATCTAAAGAATTATACAAAGAATCTATTGTAACCGATCTAATCTTAGATGGCGAACGATCATTAACACATAAATATTTGATGACTTCCTGTTCTATTTCTTCTTTCTCACTATCAGTAAAATCATCAAAATACTCCTTTAAATCATCAAGCACTTTTCTCCTAATATTCTTTAATATCCTCTGACAATGTGTCATTGGCTTATAAGAGGAAATATATATATTTACCAGTGCTGAAGTTGCAGGTACATTACCGATAGACTTCGCCTTCTTGCTTGATTGCCTCGTCTTCTTTGTTTTAATTTCTGGTTCAGTGTCCTCTGACTCTAGTGAGTTAGTTTTAGTTTTCCGCTTCCTCTCAAATACCTTCTTAGGTTTCTTCTTAGCTGGTGACCGCTTGGTCACTTTCAGACTTGCAGAGGTAACCAGTGCAGATACCGATGGCACTGCTTTGTCCTTTTTCTATTTTGGTTCTTCAACCGGTGTGACCCTTTCTAAGTAGGTACCGATTCTCTTTTTCTTAGCATCCAGTGGAGAGGCAAGTAAGGTAGAGGCATACCCGATCAACATGTCATACATCACTTCATACCCCATAGGGCCAACTACTTCCTTTCTCGGTTCCACCGCTTCCATTATGTAGTCATCTATCCTTATTGTGAAGCAGATGTCATCTTCATACTTCTTCACAATATCACCAAATATCCTTATTCTCTGGCTCATCTTCTGCTTGAATTCATCGAAATATTTATTCAGAACCTCAGGATATGCAGTTCCCACTACTTGTAGACTTTCATTAATTTGTCTGGATACCGGTAGGTCAGTAGACCATTGCACATCACCTACTCCAGGGAAATAACCTTGAAAATAAAAAAATAAGCTAACCAGAAGTTGGCCAAACCTGAACCTTAGAGAATTGTCATGTTTGATGGACTTTAGATTCAACAACAATTGCTTTTGTAGATAGGTACATAGGTCAAATATAGTGTCTTCCTTGATCATCCTGTAAGCGACATTCACCGTAGTAGCAAGGACAAAATTCATTCTGCTAGCATAAAACATCCGGTAACCAATCACCGTGCAAGCATATTTCACCAGATCATCTTTAATGGTGTTGATGGTCATCGCTTGTTGGCCACTCACAAAACCGGCGAGCTTTGTCATTTCAGTTTTGGTGACCTTTCGTAAAGCTAGTACCTCTCCAGTTTTGTGGAAACTGGTGACGACATAAATTGCTTCCGGTGTGATGTCATGCGTCCGCTCGAGATACATCTTGTCACTGTGCACTCTGCTAAGGATGATGCGAATATGATCTTCTGTGAACTCTTCCAGAAAATATACCGCATTGTGCAATTTCATCTTTTCAAGGATACTATACTCAAGTTTGATCTTCTTGTCATCCCCACAGAATAGACTTAGCTGAGAATGGATTACTAGGGCTCCTAGGTCTTCCAACTTATAGTCTATATACCGTGAAATGTCTTCCTCGATAATAACTCCGGCGGGTATTTGAGATAGGGCATTGTATTTCATTTTCTTTTGAAGAAATTCGGTTGAATCTACAGGTGCACTAGAACTAGAGTGCGATGCAGAAGCCATGATAAGAGAGAATTTCAAGAAATACCTTCACAATCCAAAATTTAGGGTTTCCCAATGTCGCCCACAATACACCACTTCGGTTGCTAGATTACCGCTTAGTGTTCTTCATTGATAGATTGAAAAAGATCTTTGGATTCCTCTGCAAGATTTTTGTATTCACTTTGAATCGCTAGATGAATCGCTCTTTGTTGCTATGCTCTTGAAAATTCTTCTCTCGAAAACTGATAAGTAATAATGACGACGAAAATCCCTTTTAAACAACTTCTCACCTACCATAATAAATGCATCACCGCTAGGGCACAAACCCTAATTTTGCCTTTTACCGCTTCAAATCTTCTGCCGATTGACAGGTAACATATACCGGTTAAGGTCTTTGCCGATATAATCCAGGGGTTCGAAATATTTCACCGATGTGTTCCCCCTAAGCTTTTTTGAAGCTCAGTTTGCCGGTTTAGAGACTTCCACACTAGGTGCAGAAATTGGTTCATCCTGTGACACTTCTTCTGATTTCTTTTTCCAAGTTTTATTCATTTTCACCTAAACGGTTTCAACATCAATCTTCCCTTCTGGAGTGATCAGTATATCATCTGATAGGTTCTTTCTCAATCTGCAAGTTCTGGCAGTGTGTCTCGGTTTGTTGCAATGATAGCATACCATTCCAGGTGTTCTCCATGGTCCATTATTTATACTTCCATTCTTCCTTCTGCATGTTGCAGCAGTGTGACCGCTACCACGACAGATCAAACAAGTTGCTCTCCAACTAGTTGTCACTTGATAACCACTTGACCGATGGTCATAGGTATTGTACCGGTTGGGATTCCGGTTCAAAGAAGGTTTCGAGATAACTCCTTGAGTCCTTGGAGGATGTCTCCCAGTGTTGTGCAAAACTGACCTGCATTCAAATGCTTTATGCCCAAACTTGTTGCATGCATAACGATTTTCATTGAATCTATTGGATCTAGGATTATTGTTTAGAAAATAAGGAAAATTGTTGTAGGCCTTGCTTCTACACACATTGGCAGTATGTCCTTCTTTGAGACAATAAAAGCAATCAGGTTTAAATTTTTGCTTACCTTTATCCTTGGATGTCGGTTGCTTCTTTGATGCTTCAGCTTTTGTTCCAGAGGTCTCACCTTCCTCATACCCAGAGAAACCAAGTCCAATGGTATTCTTTACTAGCTTTGCCGATTCTAGCTTTTTCTCTAGCTTAACAGTACTCTTATTGAATTTGGAAAGTATCTCCTTTAACTCAGTAAGTTCCTTGGAAATAGCAGCATTGCATTCCATCAAGGTTGCATTCTCAGAAATAGCCATGTTTAGTTCACCTTGCATTTCTTCTTTTTCCACTTTACTCTCTTGGAGATGAGTGGTAAGGGTGTTGATTTCTTGCTTCAGCTTGGAGATCTCATGATCTTTGTCTTTTACCAAATCTTCAACTTTCCTTCTATTCTCAAGCTCTTGACACATTCTGATAGTCTGTCCTTCCAACTCTTTTCTCAGATTGGCTTTAGATTCATTCAGTTTTTCAACTTCTTCAACTAGGGCATCCATGTCAGCTTCATCAGAAGAGTTATTTTCAGTAAGTTCCATCAGTTTTTCAGCATGCTCTCTTCTTTTGGCCAAAGAGGCTTTATACTTGACTTTGAGTTCATCATAGGCTCTCTCAATCTGAGTGAGACGATGAGTAAGTTCCCTCACACTGTATTCCCCCATATCTCCTTCCAAGTGGTTAGACTTATAGAAAGGTTGGCTCTCATACCAATTGATGAATACTAAGAGGGGGGGGGGGGTGAATTAGTATAACAAAAATTACTGTAAACAAACTCTTAAATAGTTTAGCAGATAACCAGTACAATAGATTCACTAATAAATCGATTAAGATAAATGCAAACCAAATAGAAAATAAAGCATTCACCCACAAGAGCACAATCACCATAACACAAGATATTTGACGTGGAAACCCAAATGGGAAAAACCACGGTGAGCAGAAACTCACAAGTAACTATCTGCAGAATAGAAACCATACCGGTTAAGGTCAATTTGGTTAAGGTCATACAATGTTCTTCACCAGAATAGATCCTGTTAGGAATCTAGATCTCTGTTAGGAGATAAGTCCTGTTAAAGACTACCTTGTTAAAGGATTTTAGATCCACAGTTGTGAACCACCTTGTTAGAGGATTTACAAAGGCTTTGCTAGGCCTACCCGGTTAAGGGTTTTAGACTTGTTGAAGATATTAGTAATCAACAAGTGAATGATCTAGATAATATCATAGTATGCTTAGTTAGATCCTTGACAACTCATTATTTTGGCATTTCAACATTACTTCAGTCTTCAATATCTCCACACTATGTCTCTTCACACAAACCTAATCTTCTCTACTTTGATCGCACATAACCTTTACTATTCTATCTTTCATACTCTCTCTCATACATGCAAACCCTAAACATGATGTCCTTATAAAGGAAACTGATTTCATGTCGGTCCAATAGGATTAGACTACAAGTTCATAGGTTCAGTGCATCTAGACACATTTGGTAACACGACACAAAATCACTGCCAAAGTGTCAGTGGATGATAACTCATCACACGTTACAGAAATACCAGTTGGTAACTCATCACAGAGTAATACCGGTTAATACAATATACCGATTATCGGTTGTCAAAAATGAAGACTGGTAGATCGTAGTGTTCCGATCAAAAGCTAACTACCGCTTGGGTCCTTCGTACCGCTTGAGATCCTCGAACCGCTTGAGGTCTCCATACCGCTTGAGCTCTTCAGTCAATCTGTGACCAGTAAACATCTTCTGCAAAATACCGATAGTCTAAAGACTATACATTCAATAATACATAATACTGGTTGGAATAATTACCGGTTAAGCATAACTCATACATCAAGAAAGTGTGTGTCCATCATCAAGAAAGTGTGTGTCCATCAATGACAATCAAAACATCATCAAAATACCAACAGACAAAACATACACAATTGACTGCTTCAAATCCACTTAATGAAGAAAAATTCACTTCTCTTTACAACCTCTATTTTTCCATTATATTCTTCCTTTATGGCATCGATCTTTGGGTATACATTTCTAAGCCTGAGATTAGAGTCTTAGTGATGTCTGAGGACACATAGATGTGGTGTAACAAAGAAAAATGATCTCTGCGGGCTTGTGAATGTACTCAAACAACAACATAGAAACAAATTCTTGAAGCCTAAACATATAGTTATGTTTTTGCAGGAATTCCAAATTGATTCAAAGGTCCTTCAATTTCTGAGCTTATAGCCATATAGCCCACTGTAAGCCATTTTGGGGCTTTGTTAGATAGAAGGTCCAGATTTGAACTCAAATACTAAATTTGTATGATATAGAAACTGTTATGAAGAAACAGAGGCAACCGAGACATTTTTCTATTTAGTGCTTATAGTGATAGTTCTACTCCTTTGTTTCCATCGTCAAAATTTTCTTTATCAAAAAGTTCTTTGTCAAAAAATTTTCCGAAGAGAACCCATTATTTTTTAATAGACAAACCTACAAAAGATGTCAACCTTGACTACCTCTTTTTTTCTAAGCCTCAAAATTTTAATGCTGAAAACCACAAGATATGGAAAAGTATGGTGATTTCCACACTCAAATATAGAGACTTGATTGATGTTGTTAAAAATAATAGTCTCGTGTCAATGAATGAGTGGTATATGACCTTGAATAAGATTGGGATCTCCAAAATAAAAAGAAGAGAGGCCTTGATGCTCTCAAAACTTGGTGATAGGCAATATGTTGACCAAAGTTTTAGATTGAAAAGTTGCATGTTGGGAGTAGGTTGAAACTTAACACTAACTGATTAAAAACATAATTCTTACTTTAAGGAAGACAAAAAACTAACTTTTCATTGCCATTTCATTGTTTTAATGTGAACGATGGTCTCTAGGTATTTGCCATTTGTTTTTGTTTGTGCAGGGTTGTAAAAAGGCTTCTTCGATAGGAGGAAATTAGGAGTCGGGTGCAGAGACATAATCTGCGCATAACCACTTTTAACCGGCCACAGTGAATATGAAAACATCATGTCCACTATTGACAAAACAAACAATATTAGATCTTTTTGCTAAATATTTAGTTTGTCCTTGATATTTTACTGAAAACAAAGGTTGACTACTCATTTTGCTAAACTATATAAGACAGATCCAATATCTATGTACAATACCCACATACAGTAAGATCTTTCTGCAGTGGAATATAAAATCATGTTTTATAAACCTTTTTTGATAGAATGCCTGTCCATATCATTTTCACGCCATAACAATCCCTCAAATAGTGGCTAAGCTCTCTCATGGCGTCAATGTGCTTTCATATTGATTTTATGCGTTTGGAGCAGTTCACTCAGAGTGATCATCGGTCTCTGATCCACTAGCAACATTCCTTCCATTTGGAGAGCCATCACTTCGTTATGTCTGTGCATTTGTCATCTTGTAGCTATGTAAGAATGTCCACGTGCCCATAAATTATCAATTTGAATTTTTCCTTATCCTGTTTGGGATTTTTTATGAAAATTATTGATTAGCATTTTTTTTGTTTCTGTAGGACTTAATAATTCGCTTATATGAAACACATTATAGCCTTCTTGGACAATGCATGCCCTAAACTAAAATTCAATGAGTCATCAAAATACAAGTCAGATCACTCGAATTAAACAACCTATCTACTTCACAACCCGCATTATCCACTGAACAACAAATAGCTTTATGACAACTATGACAACTAAAATCCAGAAGCCATGTGTAGATCGTTCAGGAGGATGTTGGCAAAGGTTGTAGAATTTGGTTTTTCATTTGTATTTGCTTGAAAGTTTCTAAAGCCTTTTTACCAAATATTTTAAACCATAGTATACATGTGTTTTAAAATTCAGAATTCAGTGTCCCTATTTTTTGGAAGTTTTATTGGGATCTTTTGGTAATTGCTAAAGCGAGATAAATGAATTACTAATGGTGGTAAATTTCTCCAAAGATAAACAGTCTCAAAAGATATTGTGTTTGCACAACATTCTAATTGTCATGTGTTGTTAATGTAAGCATTTGTGTTTCAATTTGCTATAGAGCAAAAGCTGAAACTAATTGCAGTATTAGATTAGAATATCCGAGATGGCTTGTCCATGGTGGTCTTCAGATAAAGACAACATACTTGCATCATTACATTTGCATTTAAAATCTATTCGGTGCAATTAAATATTTTATTAATAGATAACAGTGGCAAAAAGAAAACAAACAATTGAAAACATGTTAACTTATTTTGTATTTTCTTCATAAATTACAACCAAAATAATATAAATGACTATCGACTTTACCCATTACATTACACCTCATCTAGATGCAAGCACTAGCTATTTCTTTATGAACTGAAAGAAAGTCTCTTGGCTTAGCACCATTTGCAGGTTGAACCATTGATACGTATCTTCAATTATAATTCTTGTTCTCAGCAAGAAGGCAGGCAGTTTGTTTGAGATACACTCGTGTAATTTTGTGAATGGGGGGAGGAAGTTTATCAGATTTGTATCAGCAGGCGAGGCGTTTGCTATTAGAGGTCAGGGATGGATTGGAGAGGCTGGAGCGCTTGGAATCTCACTCATCGATTTCATCTCCCAGAGCAAGCGGATGGTCACATGATGACTCTGCCCCTGACCTTGCCCAAACTCTCAAGCGCGACCTATCTCAGCTCCAGACATACTGTGCCGACATGGACAGGCTCTGGCGCTCACAAATGCCCAAGTCTCAGCGGGATCTGTGGAAACGGTTAGGACCCTATTCATTTTTCAATGCCCAGAGAACACCCTACTTGCATGTCTATTTGCAGGGTACATATACACACCCTCAAAAACAAATGGTACCCAATTCATTGGTGATTGCTGTAAATTATCCCATATAAATATCCATGTGTTTGATATTTTAAATATAAATTGTTATGTGTATGATATTCAGACGTAATGGTATGCAACTTTCGCATAATTTCCTTTCATCAACCCAGATTCATATCCATGTTTGAAAATATAAAGCAGATTTATGAAAAACAATAAAATTTCAATACCTTTCATAAAAAGTACCTTCGAAGTCTGTATTTTTTCTTGAGAGCTTATCTAATACATACCTTAATTAAAACAAAACAAAAAAACAAAACAATCAAAATTCACCATGGTTTGGAAGTTATGATTAAAACAAAAATGTTGGTCCAAATTGTAGTCTTCATACCACTTGTTATGATATTCTTGAAAATTAAATAAAAAAATAAGAAATATAGCAAACCATTTCAAGAGGTGAACTCCAATAATTAGATAATAATTTTAATTTATGGATTCAATAATAGATGATAAGGGAGAGAGTTCTCATCTTTATTTATAGGCTTAACTATGTGGGAACATACCTTTCATCCTAAATAAGATGGATTAATGTATAAACTAATATTTATGTTGGGGTTAAGTATGCCACAAGTGTTTCACTTATTAGATACTAAGGAATATATGATATTAGGATCATAACGACCACAAGTGAGGGATTGGTGTTTGGAAGGGAGGCATGTTGGTGAGAGGAAGTTCAACTCTTTGACAAAGGTTTGTGAGGGGATGGGGTTTGGCAAAGAGGTATGATGGAATGGACAAGTTTGATAGCTTGATAGGAGAAGGGAATGAAGGTGGGGGGTGTTCGTGAAGTATGCTTGAATGGGAAATTTCAAAACCTCAATGGAAGTATAGAAGAAAGTGTACTTGGGAGGAAATCCAAAATTCATGCCAGGGAGGGAAATAGGGCAACTTCGACAGCTTAGATTGACTTAGAAAATTGGCCATGCTCCATACTAAGAAGTTTTGGGGATCTTAAGCAGATGCATGGGGAATGAAGGGAAAGAACCTGTACACAAATTTTGATCAAAGAGAACACTGGTGATAGGACATGGGCATTTTTGACAACAACATAGATTATGGAAAAAGGGGAGATGACAAAATAAACCCTAAAAGGGTCAGGAGGAGAGTGCTTGGTAGGCCCCCTCAAAGAAAACAACTTTCAAACCCATGCTTATTGCTGTTTTGCATTCACCAAAAGAGAAGAGAACAATAGAAGAAGAGGGAATGAGGAAAAGAGAAGAGGAAGAGCAAGATGAGCATTTTCCGAGATATCAATTGGATGATGACTAATTATTGAACTCGTTACTCAATGCTTGCATGTACTATACAAGATGCAGCATTTTTGTTTTTGCCGTCTCTCATTATAAATCATGCTTCAAATTATCAGATTATTAGATGGATTATGGAATCAATGAATTGTTATTGTACTTTACGCTTCAAAATTTCAGCTTCTGTTGGTTTGTTTATTTTATTTTTAGGTATTTTTGATTTATTTGTATCTTGAAAATTGAAATACTAATTTTATATATTATAATAACAACCATGCCCCATCATCTCAAAAATCTGGAAGTTTGTTTGCCATCCTTGAAACATGTCCCTGTCTCCACATCTCCGTCCCTGAAACTTGAAGACCACTGGCTTATTAGCTACTAAGCTATAATTATCTCTACGCTATAATTGCTGCAATTAGTTGCTTCTGCTTATAATACATCTGCACTCCAATAATTTAGTCTTTTGTTTATTTGATTATGAAAAAATATGGATCAGTTTGGGATGAAGAAAGTGATTTTTCTGAAAATTTTGATACAATACATGAAGTTTTGGATGACTAGCATCAAGAGAGAGTTAATACTTGATAACAGTTTTTCGCTGAAGGACAATCTACAACTGCAAGATCTGCTTGTGCAGATTGGACAATCGATATCCTGCCAAAGAGTATTGCTATGGATGAACCTCATCATGATATTGTTCAATCCTCCAAGTAAATAGAAGCACTTGGAACAACCTGCTTGAGTCAAGCAGCTCAGCAGAGGGAAATATGCAACTCCAGTGGCTTACTCAGAAGAGAGGTCACTTGCATGAGGCAGCTGAATATGTAGGGTTTAATGCCTCCAAAATTTTAGTTGTTTTACAGAGTGAAAGTCTTAACACATCACTGCTCTTGAACTTATTGTTGCAGTGAGTCTGCTGGAGATACTCAAGGACCCTCAGGACAGTGGGTACTATGGAGATTTGACAACAATGGGAAACCACATCTTGAAATTTCAAAGGGTATAGGGTCTTGGCCCAGGGCAAAGAAGAGGTAAAAGTATAGTAAAGTTGATCTGTTATCAGTCTTTATTTCCCTGCTTTAGATGCCTGGGTCTTACAATATATAGTCTAGGGAATGCTCTCATTCTAACATATCTATGGTAGGGGTTGCTCTCCATGACAAGAATGAGATCTGGGTGGCACTTTTACAAAGTTACAGAAGGAAGGATACATGTCTAACATTGAGCAGATGATAATTCCTTCAGGCAAGTGCTGGGGAAGCAGAAGCAGATAGTGTAGATATACAAAACACTAAGCAATTAGGGCACAGACACTGATGTTCCTCAATGATCAGTATATTTAATTTGTAAGAGAGTAGAAGAATTGAAAAGAGAATCGGAGGTTGATGTGTTAAAACAAACAAAAGGATGAAATGGCGGCAATATTTTCAAGAAAGATGAAGATACCTGAGCGGGTTACATCCGTTAATCCATATCTCAGAAAAAATTGAAGGAACAAGTAGCGCATGATGTTCCAAAGTTGCTGAAGCACAACTCTCTGTATCCATAGCTTTTATAATGGGCCTAAGAAGATAAGAAGCTAGCAGGACAACTGTGGATGCACTTCTCAGTTTCTGGAAGTGTTAAAAGAACATCGAGAGCTAACTCATGAATAGTTGAGACATGAACTCAGTTAAATGAAAATACAGCTCATCATTCACCAAAATCACCATATGTGTAATGTCCCCATTTTCATTAGGATCAGTTCGCAGAGGGGTTTGGCCTATTACTTGACCCTCGTAGGCCAAGGAGTTGATAAGAGGGTCGCTTGGGCAGTTGCTTGTGGCTTCACACTTTATTTTTATAGGATTTTTGGTGAGATAATGTATTCTCACATGGTGTCACGTACGAAGTCAATTGCTCTTTATATTATAATGATATTTTAATATTATCTAAAGTGCAATTAAATATTATTTTAAAGTGCAATTAAATATTATTTTATTAAAAGAGAATCTTCTAGAAGGGGACTGATCCATGTGAGAAAAAGAATAAATAGGGGATGAGGCTCATTGTTTTGGCGTCGAATGTTTTTTGACAACTTCTTTGTTTGATAGCTTGTGGAGCCAAGGGTTTCTGCAGTTTATCTTCAGCCATTGGGAACGAAAACTCTCAATTGGTAATGTGATTTTGAGGTTGTGAAATATCTTCCTAATTATCGCTGGTTGTGGGCTCTACCTTAGGAGTTCAACTTGGAGCTTAATTGGTGGCCAAGGGCCAAATTTTGACAGGGTTGATTTGGAGATCATTGGAGACCTTTTTGGTGCTGGGAGTCTTCATCGATTTCGCTACATAAGAGCTGATTACACCTTCCAATTTTCTGATTTTTAATCTCAGTCATCTTCAGACTTACACCAGCCAAGGGAAAGACCGCGATTTTGCTTATAAGGGCCTATTGGTGCATTGATTCCATCATCTAGCTGGAGCGCTCTTCTTGTGAGGGCATGGCAATGATATTTGGTGCTTAAGATAGCACGTTGAAGCTGCAAATAATTTGTTATTGGCTGATCACTTCAGAACAGGGGCGGCTGGAGGAAGGGTTTGATTTGAGCTTAAGGAAGACTCTTTCCGTCGGATATTGCTTGCTTCTTCAAACTACCATTTGGGCTATATTAAATCAGGTTCCTAATATGATTTGTATTTTATTACAATGCCAATTTAGATTCTCAGTAATGCTGCTGTAAGTGGTCATATATAGGCCGATATGCATATATGTTGTAAACCAAAATGATTGGCATTTTGCATTCAATAAAGGTGCTCAGATTTGGTGTCATATGTGTGATGCAATAAGCCTTATTTTCCAGCTTACGAGATGCATGACAATTGTTTGACAAAATGTCAATTAGCTGTATATGATGATTTTCACTTGCATTATATATGTATTCTCTTCATGTAGCCTAGTCAATCTACCCTCAACTAAAAACTTTGCATATATATGTTCAAATTCCATAAACAAACCTCATTTGGCATCAAAGCAATCACAAAAAAGCAATCAGATTTTAGCAACAGCAGGTTTAAGAGTTGAAGGACAACTGTTTGACAATATTCCTTGAAGTCAAATTAAACATTTTCAGTCATACAACAGCAAGGGATATTACAATATGTAGATGATCCATCAGGATTGGTCAACCTTAAGTTGCTCCTCAAGGAGCTAATGGTTGAACTGATAAGTGCTGTACATCATTGGACAGATGCATGTACTTACAATGACAAAGCCTTAACCTATGTGTCAAAAGGAGTAGAACTTGTGCTTGCTCAACTGATATCAGAAAGGATGGGTTACCCACACCTGGGTTTGAAGTAGGAAATCTTACTAAGGATGGCATGTATATTTTTGAAGTCAAAGGTGAAGAAATAGAGTGGTTGAGCACTTATAAGAACTCAACACACTTGCTGCAGGCAAGATAAAGAAAATAGTGATTGATAGATTCATGGTTTATAAGTGAGTGGAGAAATTTTATCTGGATCACATAGTGTACTCCTTCAGTCCATTCCTGAGCTTTGAGATCGCCAAAGCAAATATTCAGAGCATCCATATAATGTCTGAGGAAGAATGAGAAACTCTACTTACTGTTATGTTAAGGTCAATCCCATAGGGGGTAGTTATAATTGATTTCATTATCATCATGCACCTTTGTCAGTCTCAAAGTCTTGAAAGCAGCTACAAGGAAGTTTCGCTTATGTGTACTGGATCTTTCTGGCCATTCTTCATTTCTTGTAGTAAAGTTCAGCACGTGTTTTCTCTCGGGTTCCTTTTGTGATTTCTCTTCATTTCATTCTCCTCAGTCTGCCTCCATTTTCTTGATTAGGTTTTCACTATTCCTGTGGCTAGCCAATCCAGAATGAGTTTGCATAGCTGCATCTAGAATGCTTAGTCTTGTAGGGTAAATTTTAGTTAGAGGACCTGTTAGTGGGCACAGCCTCTAGGAGTCTCTCATTCATGTCTTCAATTTTTGGATTGTAATAGTTTTAACAATGATAGTGGTTGTAGTTTATTGACATTCAAAACTATGTTTATGCCTCTTTTAATTAATGGAATGCACACTTTCTTTGTTTTATTGAAATTGGTATTTGGATGTGTTGATGTGTTTTTTATGCACATGCGAACACAGAATAAAATACCAAGGTATTTTATCCTCTCTTGAACAAAGTTTCCCCGAATGCTGAAGATTTCGCCTAAGGATCAATCAGAGCAGTTCCAAGGTTCTAATATTTAGGTTCTCTACTTGTGGATAAGCTCTTGTGGTATGATGTGATTATGCTGGAATCACAAGGGGACTTACTTTGATGACCCGAGCGTCTGATTTACTTTGGATATCACTGGAACGTGGGTCTTTACTGATCCTTGATTTTTAAAAAAGGGAAAAAAGGATAAGGGTTGGAGAGGAATCTAATTCTAATGCTAAGAATGTAGGAGCAATGGATGACCTTTGATGAAACTCTAACTAAGTCTTGCTTTGACATGCTATGATCATCTCCACAAGGTTAGTGCGATCTTCTAAGGATAGCTTTATGATGTTCAGATCACCGCTACAAGCATAGACACCATCAGGTTGATGCATATCAATGAAGAAGCGATAATTGAAGTTAAGCTTAAGTTGAATGATTCCAGTTGACTATGCAAGGCAAGTTTGCAATCAACAAACCGCTAGTAGTATGGATATACAAATTTCACCATTGATCATACAAATTCCTTCCATTCATCTAATAACATGAAAATCAAATTTGAGAAGTATAGAGACCATGCAAATTGGCGAATCAACACATAGAATTCACCATTTCTTCAATGAAGTTTACATGTCTTTTGCAACAATGTTTTGACAAAAATCTTTGCCTTCTTTTTCTACTCTATCCTAAAAGCTAATTGCTCTTGAACTACCACTACTGATTATTGACTATCTCTAACTATTCACCGACTATTAACCTTTACAAATGAAGACCCAGGGCTTTATATAGAGAGCCCTTTACAAATTGATGGCTCTGATCGACTTAGAATCAATGGCTAGGATTACAAGATAGAAACCCTAATTAGGGTTTCTTATAACAAACTTCCTTAGCCAATGAGAAAATTACATTCAATGAGTGTGGACCAATAGGAAGTAGGGGTAGGTACATCGAAGTTTGTGCCATCCCTGATAAATTAGGTACATTGAATTTGGACATGCTGAGGTGGACCAATCCGACTAGAGGAAAAGTGATTGGGATGCCACCTTGTCTGACGTTTGTATCTTGGTTGATCCTCCTCTGTCCTTGATGCGATGAATGATGCACTCCTTGATTCTCTATGTGCTTGATGAGGCTTCCTTACTGTCAAGTTCTTCTTTCTCCGGTAGCATACCTCGCCTTGAAGTGTTGGTAAGGTCATTCTTCTCTATCATCATGTGGGTCTTTTGTGTGGTAGAATGGAGTTTTTTGAGGATAGCCTGGAACTCCTTGAACACTTGTAGCCTTCCAACGCTTTAGAAGCATCCTTAGTCCTCCGCCATGCCTTTGGAACGTCCTTGATGATGATGGGCAAAACAAACCAAAAGATGATTAAGCACACATGATATATTTATCCTGGTCATAGCACTTTTACCTTAAATCATTAACAAAAGGGATCAAAATGGAATTTGCTTTAGGATCCTCTCCAGGGACAAGCCCTATAAGATTTTCGCTCTGGACCCTTTGGAAGGGTCAGGAGCGAAATTTGCTATTTTGCTCAATTTAGACCTCATTTCCTCATTTCATAATCTTAGGCCTACCCTTCAAACCTCTTCTCATCATAATCTCACAACTAGCCCTTTGCCTAACTCAAACAAGGTGAAAAATAGGAGTTTCAAAGGATTTCGCCCTAGACCCTCTGGAAGGGTCAGGAGCGAAATTTGCATTTTATGACAAAATCTTCACATTTTGTGACCACAACTTGCTCAAATGCATGCCTAAGGATGTTTCTAATCTCAATCAATACTAGACTTGATGCACAATTGGGAGCAAAATAGAGGTTTTAAGAATTTCGCTCTGGACCCTTTGGAAGGGTCAGAAGCGAAATTCTTCCTTAGGCTCAAATTCTATCATTTCTCTACTCCAAAATGCCTTCCAAGGCAAGCATACACTAGTCTTCTCTCCACCAAGGCCTAGGAATCCATGTCTTGATCTCAATCATGAGCAAACTAGGTGATTTTGAGAATTTCGGTGTGGACTCTTTGGAAGGGTCAGGAGCGAAATTCAAGTTTTAGCTCAATTCCTTCATATTTGATGGTCACAAGCTATTCAAAGGTATGCTTAAGGACATCTTCAATCTTAATTCACCCTGATCCACACTTGGCTTTACACAAAATTGAGAGAAAAAGGAGATTTTGGGAATTTCGCTCTGGACCCTTTGGAAGGGTCAGGAGCGAAATTCATGTCTTAAGCTCATTTCTTCATTTTTTCAACTCCAATCCACCTCAAAAGGAAAGGACACATCACTTCACTTCGATCCACGCCATAAGAACCAAAGTCTTGACCTCATCTAAGGGGGAAATAGGTGTTTTCAAGAATTTCGCTCTGGACCCTTTGGAAGGGTCAGGAGCGAAATTCAGGATTTAGGACAAAATCCTTCACTCCTCCACTTCTAATCACTTCCTAAGGCAAAGACATGTCAATCCACTTCCAAATATGCCCAAGGAACTAAGATGTTGGCCAAAACAAGGAAGGAAATGAGGTTTATGGAGAATTTTGCTCTGGACCCTTTGGAAGGGTCAGGAGCGAAATTCACATTTTAGGTTGATTTCACACTTCTTTGATCCAATCCACCTTCAAACTTGATCACACTCACCTCTCCTTACCACCATCAAGTCTATTTGCCATCTTTTTAGCTCAAAATCCTCACTTTTCAATGCCTTAGGCCAAATAGGGGGTCAAATTGAGGATTTCGCTCTGGACCCTTTGGAAGGGTCAGGAGCGAAATTCATATTTTGAGCTAATTTCTCATTTCCTTTCTCCTTCCCATGCCTTGGACATAACTTCTCAAGCCTCCTTCCATCATGATCAAGTGAATTTGCTCCTCAAGTTGGCATTTAGTTCAAGGTTTTGTGAAGAAATAGGGTCATACAAGAATTTCGCTCTGGACCCTTTGGAAGGGTCAGGAGTGAAATTCACCCTTTGGCTCAAATCCTGACTTCATTTTCACATTTCTTCATTCAAACAAGTGAATTGCCTTCAATAATACCTGGGACATGGATTAGTTCATAGTTTTGATCAATGTAGAGTGTTTAATAGAGGAATTCGCTCTGGACCCTTTGGAAGGGTCAGGAGCGAAATTCCTATTCTAGACTCAATTTACCTTGGATTCGACTTGACTTTGCCTTAGACTCAACCCTTTGATGCATTTCCTTTCATAACTTTGCAAATTCGCTCAACCACTCATTGACTTAGGTGAAATCTTAGGTCCTTTGTGAAATTTCGCTCTGGACCCTTTGGAAGGGTCAGGAGCGAAATTTGACATTTTAGCCTCTCCGTCAGAATTCATATATGGAATATAGCATTTAAGTATAAGAGACCTATACTTTAAGTTATATTCCATATATATTGTCAGGATGTTTGAGAGTGGTTTCAGACCTCTAGGAGTTATAATGCAAAATCTAGTTTTTGGAGGATTCTTCAATTTTCCAGACTTAGTCAAATTTTAGGATCAGGATGACATTCTAGACTTAGCCAAATTTTAGGACATTTGAGGATCAGGATGACATTCTAGACTCCTGAAGGAGAATTCGCTTTGTCCTTGATGTAAGGGATGGGACCTAGGAGGACATTATGCATTCAACCAAGGTTTGATTTAGCAACTTGAAGTGCGACCAGATAGTACACAAAAAACATCCTAGGAATGATCCAAATTACCCCTAATCACTCAATTGACCTGACCTCTTGAGTAGATCCACTTGACTCAAGTAGAGCCTCCTATCCTAATGAGCCCCCTGGCAACCCTCCAAATGCAAAAGGTCAATAGACAAGAACCTAGAAGACCAAGAAAACTAACCCTAGAAAGTAAAAGGTAGGGGTCCCCATTTGAAATGGGGTGATGTGTGAATATGTCACAACAGGATGTTAGACCTAGCTTAGCTGCTCTGTGTTATTGACACCATTGTTTCCTGTTTTCGTTTTTGAACAGTGTTTTAACTTAGTTTCAGCTATCAGGAACTTCTGATGTTCGTCTGTTCACCTTTTCTTGTTTGTGGAATTACACCACAATAGCAGACACTTGTTTATTCATTCATGTTTTCTTATTAATGCATTTTAAAGCACCCTTTAGCAAGATTATCATTGCCTCTGATCACGAAGTTTAAGACACATCAGAATTAGAATAGGAGTTAGATAATCATAAAAATTATGTTCCTCTGAGTTTCTGGGATGCAAAAATTTTCCTGGCTTTTGGGGATGTTTGAAGGATGGCCAGGGGTTGACATTTTACATATCTATATGTATAAGATATTTCTTAGAAACATATATAATAGCTTTTCAATTTTATAATTAAAAAAAACATACTTCAAACATGCTGAAGTTCAAATAACATTAGCATCATTGACATTGAACATTGAAGATTGACCATGGAATTGAACTCGAAAATTGAGTGCCACCAAAGTACGATTCTGAAATTGTAAACTTGAATATCCAATTGTTATATTATTGATGAACATAAAATAACTTTTTGATAATTCCTCCCCATGTTTTTTGTTTTTAATTTGACAGTCATTTTTCTATTTTTTAAGACAATTGGCGATGTTGAGTATGTCCCTTGATATCCCAGGGATGGTAGGATGTCCTCAAGTACCCTTATGCCTCAGGGATGTAAGGAAAACAAGCATAAAATATGGAGATGTGGGATGGACATTCCCTTCACATCTATGATGTTTGTGTTGACGTGTTTTTTGTACACTATCAAACACAGAATAAAATACCTAAGGGTACCTTATCCTCTCTTGAGTAAAGCCTCTGAATGCTGAAGATATCGCGAAAAGGATCAATTAGGGTGACTTCAAGGTTCTTCGCTGTAGGATCTCTACGTGTGGATAAGCTCTTTGTGGTATGATGTGATTTGCTGGAATCACAAGGGGACTTACACTTGATGACTGAACTTTTGATTTGCTTTGAATATTGCTGGAACACAGGCTCTTACTAGCTTTGATTGGAAAAAAAAAAGGAAAAAAGATGAGGGTGAGGAAAGGATCTAATTCTAATACTAAGAATGTAGGAGCAATGAATGATCTTTGATGAAATTCTAACTAAGTCTTGTTTTGACATCTCAGGACCATCTCCACAAGGTTAGTACGATCTTCGAAGGAAAGCTTTATGATGTTCAAATCATCACTGCAGGCATAGACACCATCAGGCTGATGCATATCAATGAAGAAGCGACAATTGAAGTTAAGCTTAAGCTGAATGATTCCAGTTGACTACACAAGGCAAGTCTGCAATCAACAAACTGCTAGTAGTATGGATATACGAATTTCACCATCAATCAAGCACATTTCTTCCACTCATCTAATAACACGAAATCAAATATGAGAAGTATAGAGACCATGCAAATTGTCGAATCGACCCATAAATTTCACCATTTCTTCAATGAAGTTACATGTCTTTTACAACAACATCTTGGCAACAATCTTTGCCTTCTCTCTCTACTCTACTCTAATTGCTATTCTAATCACCTTCTAACTACTCTCTATTCACTAACTCCTTTCTAACTCTCTAACTTACTGCCTTTACAAAATGAAGAGTCGGGGCTTATATAGTGCCCATAATACAATTCGATGGCTGAGATTAATTTGAGATCAATGGCCAAGATTCAATAATGAAAACCCTAATTAGGGTTTGTTACAACCATTACATAACATTTAATGCTTGACCAATGATAAAATTATATCTTTAGGACACATGTCTTCTCTGGAAAATTCAACCAATGGATAGCTGGGGTAGGTACATAGAAGTTTGTGCCATCACCCATGAGTTAGGTACATTGAATCTGGACATGCTGAGGTGGACCACATTGACTGGAGAAGTGATGACTAGGATGCCACCTCGTCTGACACTTGTAACTTGGTAGATATTCGATTTGATGTTGTTGAGAAGCTAGCTTTAATTAATTCTTCTGGAACTATCTGCTTCTTCAACGAACCCTTGCTCTGACTTAGTTTGTCTTTGATGTGCAGGATGATTGATGTACCTCGCCTTGGAATACTGGACTGGAAGAGGTCGCCCTTATCCTGATGATGCTGGATCGAAGAAGGTCGTCCTTGTCGATGCTAGGCTGGAGGAAGTCGCCCTTCTCCTTGCTTGATCTTCCTTGAGGAGAGCCTTCCGACCTGTAGATCCTTCGAGCTTGGGAGTCACCATCTTGATACCTACACAGCGTTTCACAATTAATAATATATCTTGAAGTGTAGAAATTAAACTTAAAAGAAAGATTTAAGATTTTAATTAGGAAACTTCATGATAAATCTTGAGTTATCATTTCCTAATTAACCATGCAATACTTAGACTTTTCTAAAAAATGTCTAAAAAGGGTGTTAAGATGATTTCGCCATACCTCCTCTTGAGTATTAAACTCTAAGAAATGATGTAAAAATAGATGAATTTTGCTAGGCAAAGTGTAGATCAAAGCTCTCCCTTGGATAAAATGCACCTCCTTTAGCTTGGAAAAGAACTCCACCTTCCACTAGCTTCTTCAAGATCTGGAAATTCGCCTTCAAATGTCTTCAAAAAATCTGGAAATTATCCTCCAAACTAGCAAGAAATATGCCTCTCCAATAGCCTTCAAGATGAATTTTGCCCTCCTTAGTTTCCGCACTTAGTAGAAATTCGCTCCACCCCAGCTCCAATATATAGAGCGCTCACCACCTTGCTCCCCCTAGGCCGACTTGTCAAAATAGGCCTAAAAAATAAATAAAATTACAAAAAGGAGAAGCCGACTTGATAAAATAATAAAAATAAGCCTTCAAGCGCTCCATTTTTAATTCTAATTTCACAAAAATTAATTTTAAATGCCTTTATAATAGGAATTCGATTTTTTGAGGCTCAAAATTAATTTATTAAATGCCAATGTGTCTTCTATTAAATGCCAATTTAATTAATTTTTTCAAATATTTCGAAGTTGGCAATTTTGGCATCTCATGCGATTTGGAGGATATTAATGTTTAAAATATGGTAAAAAATGAAGAACACCACTAACTTCGCCCTGGACCCTTGGAGAGGGACAGGAGTGAACTTGCAATTTTGCTCTTGCATTCTTCATTTTTAATTGCCAAAACTTCATCTAGGCATGAAAATGGCATTTTTAATTGGAGTCTTGAGTTTAATTTCACTTGATCTCTAGGAGGAAAGTGCCTTTAGGACTTTTTCACCCTGGACCCTTGGAGAGGGACAGGAGCGATTTTTCACTTTTGGTCTTAATCCTTCACCCTTTTAATCGCCAACTCTCATTGTGGGGTAAGTAATGATCTCCTTCATCCGTTCTATGCACGTTTAGTTTGCTTTTTGCAAGGCAAAATAGGTGTTTTAAAGATTTTCGCCTTGGTCGTCCAGTGAGGGACAGGGGCGACTTTTGCATTTTAGCCTAGGATTATCAAACTTTGAAGTCAAATCCTTGTTCACCATGTTTTTAGAAGGCCTTTCCATCTTGCACAACCCTTCCTTAGCGTAATCTTGGAGGGAATTTGTTGATTTTATAAAAATCGCCCTGGTCCTTTAGTGAGGGACAGGAGCGCTTTTGAGTCCTTTGTACAAATTCTTGATTGCTTCGATCTTCAAATTACTCTAAGGCATAGAACATCATTCCCCACTCCCTCCTGAGTCTTGAAAATAAAAATAGCATCTCAAAATGTAAGGTAAATGGGCATACTTAGAAATTTCGCCCTGGACCCTTGGAGAGGGACAGGAGCGATTTTCCCCATTGTCATCAAAATTTGTAAATCTTGCATCTCAATTCCACCTCAAGGCATTTTAAACATCATTCCACACTTGCGCCTTGGCCTAGATTTGTCCAAACTTGGAGAGAAAGGGTGGATATTAGGTTTTTCGTCTTGGTCCCTTGGTGAGGGACAGGAGCGATTTTGCAAATCCAAGCTTATCCGTCCTTTGTTAGTCTTCCAAATTATCTTCAACGGGTGAAACACACCTTCTTCCATTCATTTCGATCACAAAACTTGTTTTGTCTTTGCAAGAAAATTGCACTTTTAGAAAATCGCTCTGGACCTTCAGTGAGGGACAGGGGCGAAATTATCTTTGTTGCCCAAAATTCAACAATTTTCAAACTTTCAAACTTTCAAACGCATCCAGTAACGTCCAATCTTCTCTCCGGGAAACCCTGCACAAAACAAGTTAGCCAAAATTAGCGAGAAATAAACTTGAACAACATTTTCGCCCTGGACCTTCAGCAAGGGATAGGAGTGAAATTTACAATCTAGGCTAAATTGCTTAATCTTTTAGTTTCAAACCACTTCACAGGGCAAGGTAAGATCATTTTCAAGGCCAGGAACAAGGTTTCAAATTCAAGCGAGTTGGCAAACGAAATCTACAATGAATTTCGCTCTGGATCCTTAGCAAGGGTCAGGAGCGAAATTCCCAATCTTGGCCAAAATTCATCATTTTCTTCAAGGTGTTCAATCAATTCCAAAGTCCAAACAAAATGCTTTGCAAATCAAAATTTGGTCGAATAAGGCCAAGAATGAGTCCTAGGTTGATTTTCGCCCTGGATCCTTGGAGAGGGACATGAGCGAATTCGCTTTGGACCTCTTGAGAGGGTCAGGAGCGAAATTCGCTCTGGATCCTCAGCAAGGGTTAGGAGCGAAATTTGACTTTTTGAACTCTCCGTCAAGATAATTTTTATGGAATATAACATTTAAGTATAAGAAACATACTTTAAGTTATATTCCATATATACTTTCAGGATGTTTGAGAGTGGTTTCAGACCTCCAGGAGTTATATTGCAAAATCTAGTTTTTGGAGGTTTTTCAGTTTCCAGACTTAGCCAAATTTCAGGATCAGGACTTTCAGACTTAGCCAAATTTCAGGATCAGGACTTTCCAGACTTCATCACTTATCAACTTGACCTAACTCAAGCAAAACCTGCTATCCAGGTGATCCCCTTGGCGACACTCAAAACGCAAAGGCTAACAGACAAAACCCTAAAAGACCTAAAAACAAACCCTAGAAAGCAAAAAAGCAGGGGTCCCCATTTGCAATGGGGCGATGTGTGAAATGGTCACAACAGTTTGCAATGGCCCAATAAGATATGGGAAGTGTACATCTAACGAAGAGTTATTCCATACAATCTTCTTCTACCTATATTGCGGTTGAAGCCCCTAAAGGAGAATTTGGTGTCTTTCTGGTCAGTAATGGGAGCAGTTGACCCTGCCATTATAGAATAAGAGCACCTGGCTCTCCCCATTTACAAGGACCTGATTCTATGTCCAAACATCACGTGCCAGCAGATGTGGTCGTCACGACCATGTGGAACACTGGATAAAAATGAGTTTATTCTCATCTTAGATTTGTTAGGATTAAGGCGCCATCAACCTTGTGAATACTATGTATTTAATTATTCCTAATATTATTTGTAAATTATTCATAAGGGATGAGGGATTCACCATCAGCAGTAATTATCTTTTACTGTTAGGTTTTTACTGGTACGGTAATAAATTATTATTGGGCGTCTGTAACTAATTTTTTACTGGTAGTAAATTCCCATTTACCAGAAGAGAATCTTGAAGGTTAAGGTTGTTTTGGACGTTCAACTCCCATGAGGTTGTTTTGGATGCTCAACTCCCATGAGGTTGTTTGGGATGGTCATAACATGTCCATGTGAAGATGATAACCATCTTGCAAGATAGGACAAATTAGGTGTTCATAAGCACAAATTAGTTGTCCATGTGTAAGAGGTGAGTAATGGAGGTGCAACCAATATTGTTTTATGCACGAAATGCTTGGATTTAACCAAGGGAGGTGTTCAGATATGATAACCAACTTGGTTGTCCCATTTACAGGGTGAAGATGCTATATAAATAGGGGTAATGGTGGTAGAAATGCAACATTATGAGCTACAGTGAAAACTCTATTTGCAAGTGCTGAAGGAGTGAAGATTGAAGGATTGTATGTAATTTCTATTCTTAAAAAGCTAAAGATAATACATGTTTCGCCTCTCTTCTTGGTGGAATTTTTTCTCGAAAGGGTTTCTCCATATAAATTATATGTTGTTAGATCTTCTGGAGTTTCTTACATTCTTATGCTACTGGTTTGCGCTTCTTTGTAGCTGCTTTCTTATGGTGATGTTATCTTCCTTTTATGGTTGTTTTAAGTTCATTTAAAGTGGTTGTATTAAGCATATTAAGAGATTGAAACTCTACATGGTAATTCCATATTAAGGCAACTTAATTAAAGATTTGCATACAATTTTGAGATTTTCATATTGTAGTAAGCTTTGTATCTCACCAATTGATATCATAGCAAGAATGGAGCTTTGATGATTAACAATTGGATACTATTCACCGTTTCTTCTGTAGATGCTATACATTATGGTGGCATTCTAGCATGAGTATTAATGTCACGACCCCAAATTTAGCCACATTTATTTATTTAATTATTTAATTGCCTTTGCATTAATGCTGGATTAGATGAAGTTACTTATTTTCATTAAATAATAAATATACCAAAATAAAATAATAAAATAATAGCAGCATATATATGTTAATTATTTTAAAAATTAAAAAGTAGCAGTTGCAGTTCTTGTTTGTTTTGAATTACCGTAGTGGGTGCAAGTTTAAAGGGAAACAGAAAGAAAATAAGGCCACCTAACTCCCATGCATCTGGAATCACGGTAAGAACAAATTCAGTTTAAAAAAAGAAACGGGGAAATATGCTAGATTAGGAAAAATATACGCATGTCTTATCAGGATGAGGAAAACTTTTCTGGGGAGGACTCTAGGCTTACCGGCCCTATCTGGCTTCCTGGCATTACTTGCAAAAAGGATGAGGGTGGCGATACATGATCATTTTGAGCCTCAAAACGACAGATCGTCAAGGTAGGAAAGCGGGGAGGGGGCCTGCAGAAAGGAGAAGGTATGTAATCGTAACAACAATGCCAAGATAAGGAATCGATTTTTGTCATCTTAGTGCAGTAATTCTTTTGCAGTGATGGAGGTATGTTTCTTGATGTTGGCTTCATACTACTGAATGCTAATGCTAGATAAGTCAGTAATCTCTGATTGCGTAAGGAGTGAGTTTTTTCGCACTTCATTACTACTGTAGAATTTTCCTGTAAATCTCTACATGCTCTCTGTTGGGTTTCTATTTTATATGCTGCATGTCCTACAAAATGATTAATTCAGTAGATAGCGCATTCTACTTACACTAATAATAGACCAGTAAAATAAAATAAAATAAAAACTCATCTTTCGAATATGTTTGCAATGCTCCATTTGGTGGTTTCATGTATTTTTATATTGCCATGGTGATAAGAGTCTAAGCTATGGGTTATATGAACCCTTATTAAATAGAGATCTTTGATGAGAATACTTACTATTTCAATCAATAATTTTTGTTGAAACTCGCATAGGTAATAGAGTGCACCAATCATATTATACTAGCCTTATTCTCTGCAATTGTTATAAATATCTTCCAACTCGAATTACACACACAGGATGTGATAAGCTTTATTCATGTTGGCCTCACTTATGTTCAAAGCTTCTTAACCGTGTATGTCTTGTTTGTGCTTCCTGGTTCCTTATGATGCCAGACTATGTTTTGCTGAGAACATTTAGCCTTTGCCAATATATATATATATATACAGTAGATCACCATAACATTTCCATCATTTGCCTTGCTCATCTTGAAGATCGACTTTAATGTACTTTTTACCAGAGCATACTGAAATTCTCAACTTTTCCCTCGATCAATACTTCATGTGGTATCTTAAAATTTGGACTATGTTATTGTTATCATATGACTTCCAGATCCTTCTAGATCACCCAATGCTACTACCAAATTCGTGTCATTCAATAAAATTCCACTCTTACCTCCCTCTTGGAAATCCCTGAAGTTTCATGTCAGTCTTAATATCGCTTACATGACACTCTTTTTCTTTTATATTCCACTTTATGCAAATCCGTTCATCCTTGCATTATTATTAGATTAGCTATGAAAAACAACTTACCTTCTTTTGGATACAAAGGATCATATCAAATCTGATTTTCTCTTAATATCCTTTTATCTGTTTCTTTCATTAGTATGCTTCAGTAACCAATGACGTGTATTTTGAAATTAGGAAAATAAAAGGACTTACTATTGTGAGGATTACTAGGAGAACTTTTAGATTAGTTGGTTAGATATGTAAAAGGATAAAATCCTTAATGTGTCAGCTAAGGATTATGAAACAAGAAGAAACATAGAAAGCAAATAAAGAAACAAGTTTAAAACTTAAGCTGAGGGGAGTAGGGCCCACACAGAATTTATATAGGAGAAATCTAATTTTCTAGAACTTAACTTTCTCTTATAAGAGTTAGTTATTTTACCCATATTTCTTAAGAAAGAAAATGCTAATTGTGAATAAGGAATTAATATTTTATATGTGAGGAAGCTAGTATTTTTAGTATAAAATAGATAATTTTCAAAATTATCTTATTTTATAGAAGATTTATTGGTTTAAATGTATTGTTTTATTTGTCGAGCAATGCATGTATATTAGTTGTTTTGAATGTTAGTTGTTGTGTTGGGAAATTATAGAGATTATCAACTAGTTAAAATCATTAAGAAAACATTTGCTTTATGATTATGCATATAAGATTCTCATTAATCAAGGGAAGAATAGTGCAAGAATTAGATGGGGAGTAGATGAATACACACCTTGATATAATAATTGTTTGATAACATATTGTTAGTAAGCTATAGGAATGAAGTAAAATATAATAAATTAATCCAAAGCATCCCTATCTTCCTCATGGTAGTGTAAAGAGGATATTGAGGATAAGGTCAGGGCAGCTAATAGTTGAATTTTGTTCTAAGTTTAGATAAAAGACTTTTAACAATTGAGAAATAGTGACCAAAAATAGTTATTCATATTGATCACCTTAGTTAAGTTTAAAAATGGTTCTAAAACTTACACCACACATATCAAGTTATGGAATTATTCCTAAGTTAATTTACTACATTATCTTGCATTGAATTTAAATTAATGGTTAAATTCATCTCATAAATTTGTGAATATTTGAGTTATCACTAAAAACCTGGATATTTAATGTATGTACGAGGCACTTGCAAGCAATAATCATGAAGTAAAAATCAAGATTTAGGTATATGCAGGACATGAGCATATGTGGATGCATATCAACCAAGTATTTTAAACTTTCATATGACATGAGTGCATGGAATGAGATGCTTTAGTCAGTCAAGGAGTTCTTTTGTTGACTTGGGGTCATGCCTAGAATATTGAATTTGTATGCTCTTATATACTGTTGTACTCGTATGCTTTACGAGCTTGACTATGCATTAGTATGCACTATCAGGTTTTGAAATGCTCATGAATGCACTTGATTGCTCTTCTATGTTTATATATGTTCATGCAAACTTGTATAAGCTCTTGTATTATCTATATACTTTTGTATGTATTTATGTTCTCAGGTATGCCTTTGCATGCACTTAAGCATTTGTAGCTTATGTTTGCTTGAGCCTTTAAATGCATGGTTGTGTGTTCATTTTATATCATGTGTGTATTGGACGGGTGCCGAATATGGAATAACAGGGGAGGGTAAACCTTGACACCTGGTTTACTTGCCGATAGTCAACAAAATCTTTGGCCAAAGTAATTACAACAGTTACTATTGTTGTTTCTTTCTTACCTCCTGCCATATCATGAATATAGGAACTGCAGAGTCATAGGTGATATGTAGTTAGATGTATTCATGCTGCACCAGATTCCATCCCCTGCCAGTTTCAAGTTGCTAGACTTCTTCATGCAGGGTCGGCGGTTTTTCATGTCAGGAAGAACTCCAGGGAAGAGTAAATGCTTTGTGGTTGGGCGGTAAAGCGCTCTGGCAGTGTTCTTGCCCATGGGTTAAGCGTGGGAGATAGATGCTGGGAGTCCCTGTCAGGATAATACTAAGTTTTGTATTGTATTTTCATTGTAAATCGACCTTATGGTCTCTTGTAACTAAAGTAATTTTCTTATGTTATGCAAATCTCTTGGCTCATGTAATAATTATTGTGTTGAGTTATATTGAACAATGTGTCAAGTTGTAGCATTATGTAATATCATGTATCTACTTTTTATATATCGAGCAATAATGGATAAATTGATAAAGAGTTTTCTTAATTATGTAATTTAATATTTTAATAATATGGAGGTCTTTACAATTAATCTGTTTTATGATTAGAGGTCTGGATGCTAGACAGGTTGTAATTCTTTTACCTTGTTATAATTATGGCATATTTACTAATATTATTGAGATATACTATGATCTTTAGGCAGATCATCTTCCACAGAGATGAATCTCACTGTTTTAATCCAGATAGATACTCTTTGGTTTGATGTAACAATCTAGTTCAAATACACCTAGAAACAATACACAAAAAAGATTCTCACAACAGATATACATACATACATACACACACACACACATATATGCACATTTTTATATCTGACTCCTTTGAAGCACCTAAAGCTTTCTGTGGCATGCCATCTGACTACCTGTCGATCCTGAACATTCAGCTCAATCCTTTTGTTGCCCTGCAACACTGACTATTTTCTGAGGCTTTCCATCCTTAAGAGAACAAACTGATACACCTGAGGCTTTTGTCCCAAGTGCCAAGCTGCTGTAGCAACGCCACTTCCCTGTAACAAAATGGAATTTTGATTTGTAATTTTTGAAATATATCTTTTCTCATCTCCCAGTACTTCCTATACTCCTTTTCATGTGATCCTAGATCAGTTTCAATCACTCCTAACTCGGTGGCAGCTAAGTGAAATGTTCATCCTCAATCACTGGTGTTCACAAAAGCTGCTGAAGGGTTGACTAACTGCACACTGCTGGAAGAATTGATAGGAACTATAAGTCTTGTCTATCACCTCACTGAAAATCACAAAGACAGCCACTCCCAAACTGAAGTAACTACGGTCACCTTATTCTCAATCCTATACTTCGACTAACAGAATACTGACCCTATCTAACTGTTGATAGAATACTCAGCCACTCAAATGAAAGACTCAGTCACTGCATGGCTGGCAAACACACAGATATGGCTGCCTTATTCCAAACAGAGACGTTCCCAACTGAAAACTGAAAGTAACTTCTGATATAATGTAATGTCCCTTTTGGGGATATTACTATAACTTGCTCTAAAACCACAATTCCAATTAGAATAAGAAATATAGAACATTTAAAATTACAAATTTACCGATTGAAAAGCCTTCTATAAGAGAATCTTGGTCTAGGAGCGCACAATGTTAGTCACTGGAAGTTGACATTAAATCATAAGCCATGATAACATATATCTTGATTATCATTAGTTAACATTATGATACCCATAAACATCATTCATATTGAAATCCAACTAAGCAATAACCATTTTCAAAGTAGATTCCTATAATAGTCTCATTAGGAATTCGTTGAAATGTTTACAAACCAGAGTCTCAAGGTTGGTCACCCTTGTACTGCAAGGGCATGGAAGGTGGGCCACCCTTCCATCCCTCAGTCCACCTTGGAGGTGCTCCATCCTCCTTGATCAAGCCTAGGAGCACTAATCAGCCTCCCAGCCCATGAGGCTTAACCCCCGAAGGGTGGCATGCTTGATAAGAGTATGAAGACTACCTCCCTTCATCAAGCCTGGGAGAACACATATGCCTCCCAGCCCACGAAGCTTAACCCCCTATGGGTGGCATACTTGATGGTGGGTATGTTGGGTCTTCACCTCTTGTGAACTCAAAAGGTTGATCGGCCTTCCTGTTTTGCAATCTGTTTCTCTAAATTCGGAAGGGAGTATCATACAAATCTTCCATTTCATGTTTATATTAGAAAGAGCATTAAGATCACTCAAAAATTTCTGCAAGTATCTCTATTGCGTGGACACATATGCATAGATCTATATTTCTACTCATCTATCAGCTTTATTGATTAATTAGCACTGCTGCTAATATTGGTTCAGTTCTGAGTTCAATTCTGTTTCTGCTTATTTTCGTTGATCATTCCCTTTTTGATCCTTCCAGGTTGCCCTTTTTCCAATTGAATAGATCTTCCTTTCTATTTCTCTATATCCAAGTGAAGTGATGGACCCCTTCGAATGGATTTTTTTTTCCTAAGAAACATGGCTCTCTAAGTGCCTGCTTAATGCTGTCCATTAATAAGGGTAGTTTAATTAAGATGTTATCGCTGCCTTTACTGATTTCCAGTTCTTTGTTGGCCCTCTTAATAATAATAATTATACTCCATTTTATTATGGTCGCCTCTGTTAATTTCCCAATCTTAGCCAGCCTTCTTTATGCTATTATTATTTTCTTGGAAAAGGCTGCAATTTATGCTTTGGTTGGAGTATGACACCTGGTTGGCCCTTCCTTTTGCCCTAGTCGGCCCTTTACTTCGCAAATCACTACCATTACTATTAATAGAGGTTGCAATCTGAGTTAGGGGCATCACACAACTATTTTTTACTCACTTGGCTACAAATTAAAAGAAGGGGATATTACATTCGAGGCTTAATATAGTTTATAGCTGTGAAATTGTGTCCATGCTTACCTCATTTCAGGTATATATTCAAGTTCACTTGGCTGTTGTCTTCCTGCAAATGTTTGCCCCACATATGCAGGGAATGTGAAACACCATTTTGGTTTTTCTTCAGGTGAGGATTAATTTACAGATCTATTGACAGCTTTGTCGAAGTGATTGATAAAATTAAATCTGTATTGCTGCTGTTTTGTCTTAGTATTCTACTTTCCTTTATTCTGTCTTTTAATTACCATTTCTTGAATTTCATAATTTTCGTGCATTATTGTTTCATTTCACATCTTATGTACCCTTTATTATTTCCTTCAATTTTGATATGCCAGAATTTTTATTTTTGCCAGGTCTAATTTTCATAATGTTTTTTTGTACCATCCTTTGCCTCATATCTTGCATCTCTGTGGCATATCTGGTTCCTTCAATACCAAAATATGCTATCCCTTATGTTGATTCTAATGAACTAAAAAATAAGTCCCCTATCTACTTCAAATTGTATCACTTTTACGTTGAAATGTCTATTGGCCACATTTCTTATCCATTCTGGTAGAGCTGTGAAATAAATAGTCCATTTGGGTAGCACATAACATTTCAATAACTAAGGCCTTGCCAACCCATTTTAAACATTTCCATATAATATACTGATGCCGTTGATACTCCATCACAATGTCTAGAATGCCATACAAATCCTTTTTGATAGCAGAGCTAGTTGAGTTCGTTTTTATGAGGACAAAACATTTAAAGCACAGTTATGACCTAGACACGTAGACATTTTACATGAATTGTCTTGTCTGTGCAGAAAGTTGGAGCAGGTAGCAGAAGAAGTTGACTCTTTGAAGTTTGCTCTAGATAATTATCTTTCTCGGCGTCACAGACGTCAGATGGAAGCAAAGGAAAGGGCGGAGCTCTTGCAAAGAGTGGTGAGTTAGACTTATCTCTCTGGTTATTTGTACTCTAGCTAAAAGAAATTCTTCTAAAGCTTTCCATTTACACAACATTGATATGAAATGGGAAAAAGTGTGAATGGAATTCAATTACTTGGGTATAAAACTGAAGACTTTCAAAATCTCAGAAACTGAAAAACCATGTCAAATTTGTAAGAGTATTGGAAAAAATTGATTTTGTTATTTCTCGTCAAACATGGTGTATAGAGATTACAAAACATGCCACAAAAAGAAGTCCATTACAGAAAAAGGTTTTGAACAAATAATTTTTACATTTACCTTAGAGGGTTTTATTTTGAAAAATAAGGGGCTGGCCCTAAATTAGTAGGCCATGCCATTATGGACCATGGCATACTTGTAAAAGTCCATTTTTTAGACCATTTTTTTTGTTTTTAATGGTACCAAACTAGTTGGTTGCATTCCTAAATACTTTAACAACACTGGAATTAAGTTTACAACACAACAGTTACTTAACTATTCAAGTGGCTTTGAATTTCTTTGTTATTGGTAACAAAGCATCATAATAATTTTCTTAACCACAACATCATTATTATTGACAAAACTCAGTAGATAATAATTATTCATAAACTAGATAGCTACTAAAGATCCTTCTTCCATTGAAGGTTCCCTCAACATTGCTGTCCTCGTTATCAGGTGCACTAAATGTATATTGCCTAAGCATCAAGCAATTCTGTAGCTGACAACCAAGGATCAGCAATGACAATCCAATCACACAATCCCTTTGAGGAAGACGTATCTCCTTAGCTCATTATTGGAATCTAAACCATAAGAATCTTATATTAGATTGTTTCTCTTGACTTATCTGTCCGAATCTCTAGAACCATATTCTCGAGAGCAATGAGTACCTTTACAAAGTTTGGAAACACAAGGCAATAACATTCTTAGTGCCTGATAGCATCTTAACCATTCCATTGCCTCATTCTTGATTCTCATTTTAACATAAATTTAAATGGAATCAACAAGGGTCTAAACATTTTTCCAAGATCATACATCGCATTATATGTCCCTTATGGTTAATGGTAAATGAGGTACGACTTAAAATTTCCTTTATTATCATTCAAGCACATATTTATACCATAAGGGGAATGCGTTATCCAATTCAACAATACTAACATGATCACAGTTATAACAGAATCCAGAAAATAGTCAACAGTAACCATTCCAGTCACAGGCACAATTGCCAACAGAAGTAATCTCCAATAAGAACTCCTTTATCTGTAGGAATCAATCTGTCAATTAACAAAACTTCAACTTATGTCATTATAAACCCTTCATGTCAATAATACTGATAATTGAACTTTGCTGCTAGGAAAAAGGAAATTTTTCTTAAAACCTCATTACAAAGCATATACTGTTGGACACAATGGATCACTGAGAGGGAGGTGAATTAGTGATTTAAACAATTTTTACTTAATCGGAGCTATACCGGTTCAATATGAAATAAACAAAATGCAGACCGGTTACCAAAGCAATGCAAACAAGGTGTGTAGGAGAAATATCTAAAAGATTAATACAATACACACATGAAGATGCAACACACAACACCAGATGTACGATGAAAACCCAATGTGGGAAAAACCTCGGTAAGAATAGTTGCTGAAAATCTTCTGCTCCAATCCAGCCTCACAATGAAAAGATCTGATTACAAATTTTAGGGCACCAACCCAAGGAGCACCAACCCTTGATTTATGAGCACCAGCTCAAAGGAGCACCAACCCCTACACAATTTATAGGCTACAACCTAAAGGAGCTACAACCCCTGCACTAAGCACCTACTCAATGAAAACAATATGAAAACTCAGATATACAAATGAGATCCTTGCTGCAAATGAAGTTTTGCAACCCTTCAAAGCTTTGCACTACTGGTTTCTATCTTACCGGTTTGTATCAATTCAACACACATTGCAACTTAGCCTTTTTTCTGGTTCTAACTCTGCTTAATCTTCTCTACCTCTGTTATGCTGAATTCAAATTACACTTGGTCACTCTCTATCAGGTACTGCTTCTTTCAGTTTGTCACCTCTGCATTCTATGCTCACTCTGCCGGTTTGTTCCTTACACCGGTTTACCCTGCTTCTCCTTACCGGTACAATCTTCACTCACAAAAACTTCAAGTCTTTATCTCTTCGGCTCTCAGACAACAATTTCACCCTCTCCTTCACACTTCAGCAGCTTTTCTATCTGTCGTAGGTCGCCATAACTGAAGCTTTCTCGCCAAAAACCAATTCAAACAGAGGGTAGCTAGGGTTTCCTTCTATTGACCAAATCTGCATCCAATCTGATCCGATCCGCCTTGGATCGCACACCTGCATTGGAGGAATGAACCATCACGCGTTTTCCATCTGTCTAAAGTATGTTTGCCAAAAATAGCAACCCCGACTATGATTTCCGGCCTTGCAATCTGTTGACTCATTTATGACCCAGCTGTTTCTTTCTCGAGGTCCTCTTGCAATCTGATTTCCTTGCTTCAATCCAAGCACCAACAACTCCCTGATCTTTCTCTGTCGTTCATTCTTTCTCGAGCCGCATCAATTTGTCATTGACCCGTGATTTGTGGTTGTTTCATTTAATGTCGACTAACTGCTCCAACAACCATGTCGATGGAAACTTCACCGACCTCTACATGCTCGCCACCTCAGCTCCACATGGCATCACATCGACATACACTCAGCTCACCGACACAGGGTTGGTTTAAACTTGAACATTCAACAAATCCTCATACCGGCACAAGCCCTTACCGGTAAAACCTTCTCCTGCTGCTATCCGACAGCATACACTACACCGGTAGCTCAACTTTACCTCCGGTGGTTTGTGATCTCTTTGTCACTCTGCCTCTTTATCACAAACATTATCACAAACAAATAGCCAACCTTCATACCGGTTACAACTCGTCATGCCAACACACAACATCATATCACCTCTTACCGGTGATGTCACTGACAGTCTCAATACCTGCTTGTCTTCCACTCCTTCATACTGGTTGTGTCTTCCACCATACCGATTGCCAAGCCTTCATGTTAATCTTCCTTATGCGGGTTCAATTCTTCTTCATACTAGGTTGACATACCCTACCGGTAGCCTACAATACCAGTTGACATCAATGACAACTCAATGCCAACATATACAACTTTCTACTTTATTGCAATTAAGTGTTACAATACACCAATGCAACAGAACTGTTAGAGTCCAATACATTTTGTTCAAGGATGATATAAGATCACATTCCACAAGGCAGTCTGAGATTTAGTTCCAAGGAGAAGAAAACAGCACATAATGCCTCATGAGCTGAGTCATCTGCTTAATGTCTACATATCCCTGGCACTGTTGAAATCAGGCTCATGTAGATCTTTTAAGGACTCTAAGGCTTAGGGAACATTGATGCAACTCTTGCTTTAGTGTAACCTAGACATCTTATGCTGTTTAGTGTCAAGAGCCAAGCCACAATAGACTTCTTGAGAAACAACAAAAGATTGTCATCACCCAATTAGCCCACAGTCCCTAGGAACTGGATTCTAAGCATTGATAAATTCCTAGGTGACCTTTGTGGCTAACTACTAAATATTGAACAATGTCATCATTGCCCTATTCACATGGAGCATTGGACTTCCTCACTGTACTAATATAGGGTTTAGCTGCTTCCCCTTTGCACCTGCTTACAATGACCAAATGTCACCTCTCTAGATGCATAGGAGGAATAATACTAGTGTCAATATTTGGCAAGCACAAGACTAGTCTCAATTCTATTCTTGCCTCTATCACATACAACTCACTTAGTATCATTAGAGTTCACATGACAACATCAGCAATATCAAAATGTCAAAAAGTCCATCACAACTAACAAGGATGGGATTCCTGACTTACCAAAGTCAACCAAGTTCAAGATCATTCTTTGTTAAGTCACTGTCACACTACAATCCTCATAGAACTCAGACAAATCAATCTGCATTCAAGTTTCACCACCTCTGGATTCTAATCACACAGAGTAGATCCAACATAGAAGTTTAACGAGGTTAATAGTAATCTCTAAAAATGTCCTACAAGTGTCAGAGGAATCTACTCAGTCTAAACTAAGAACAATACTCAGATTCAATTACAGATGGGATGTCTAGAAGACAGTGTAAGTAGAATTAAATAATCCATCAAAGTCTATTGTTAGCCTTCAGATGATTGCTCTTCTGCTAAAGAAGACTTCCCTCAATACCGTTATAGATACACAGTCAAGAGTAATACTGATTTTTAATCTCATCTTACTTAACCACAGATTTGGCAACACAAGGTTAAGTACCTGAACTCCACTATTCAGATTAACATGTGAGCTCAACTGATTCTTTCAAGACATGAATGCAATACATGGTATTCAACCCAGGCAACCCATTACAAGGATGGGTCCGAACTGACCATGGCTAAGTCAACCCCAATGCCAAGACTCTTATATAGTGCACACATTCCACATGATAACTTATCTTAGTAAGTTGAAAATAGCAAAGTTTGCACAGAGATAAGACTTGATACAACTCCTTAATCACCCATCATCATAAAGCTAGATTGCAACAAATAATCAACTAGCATACAGTCTCAAGAAGCTTCAGAACTCTATGGGAACCATTTGGTCATTCATAGACAGAGGAAGGATCCCAAAAGCAATAAGCAAACACCAAAATCCTAGTACCTTTAGGGTAAAACAACCTGGGCTTCCTATAACATAGCTAGGGTAATGTGAGCCTATTCAATGGACACAGGTATCTCAAAATACTCAAACAAAAGAATTCACAAAAGATCCTGGGTCTTAAGCAACACCAACAAAACAAGTGTATGAGTTGCTAGGGTTTCAACATAATCTGATTCTATAAAATGTCAGACAAAACTCTGGAGTTTTAATGATCACCTTAGTGTTGGCGGCAATATTGTACGAGAATAAAACTAGTTAATTAAGTTGTATTTGTCTTTGTTAGTTCGGTAACCGAGGGATGGTAGTTACGGGTGCGACAGTTGGCCCTCGCACCCCCTCGGTACCTTTATATACCTTGGAAGGTAACTTGTAAAGACACATGATTATGAATGGAATAGCATCTCTTATGTTTTATCTGATATCTATGGCATTATTATTCTGCATTGAGTGTTCTACCTGTATGTTCTAAACTATTCACCCAGAGGGTAAACATTTGGCGCCGTTGCCAAAATTTAATTGGAGCACGGGAGTATACCACATGGCACATGGATAATGGGACAACCATTGGCCGAAGGGACGAGCAGTAACCCGGACGAAGAACTCGAAGAACTATTCAACGGAGAACTAGCACTCACGAAGGATTTCTCCTGTATCCTCCAGGTGGCGATTGAAACACACGTACGAAGGGAAGCCACCACCGAGGATGTTCCAGAGGACGCTGTGTGGAGTACGCTTGGTGTAAGCCCAGCGGTAAATCAGTTGATGAGCAATTTGCCCAACCTTCTGGCACAGACATTTTTGGCTCTCCAAAGCTGCAGGGAAGAGACCTATCGGGAGAACCGACGCCAGCAAATCCTACGGGAGTTTCACGAGCGCCAAGAGGAGCGCAATAAAACCGATCGAGGGATGAATAATCTGTGAAAGTGTACAGGCGAAGAAGAATAAAACAAGAACACCCCCACTGTAGTGACATACAATGTATACTAGGGATGAATTAATAAAAGTGTTCTTGTCAATATGATGCCTTGTTCTATTGCATAAAGAGAATTTAGAATTAACGCCCAATTTGCTAAATAAGGACAAAAATAAGAAGGAATACATTGGGGACTCTGAAACCGCCCAACGAGCATTAATTCTCGAACAACAAGTAGAATGAAGAAGAAGATTTAAGAGGATTGCCGAGGAATGAAGTGGCGAAAATGGCAGCAATGGCTCTGGCAAGAGCCACGTTTCCACACTAATAGAAACCACCAGGAAACGGTTGGGGGACCTTTCCCTAACATTGGAGGAGATCGGTGACGGGAGTACGGTAGAGCCGTACACGCCATACAGAGGTGCTGAAACTAGGAGGGAAGACGAGACAAAGAGGCCGAGGATACCGGTGCGAGCGAAGGTGTCGGGAGGACACAAGGTCACGGTAGTAGAAGCAATCTGTTCGGGGCAGGCTCATCAAACCCTGGTAGTCAGAGCAACTTGGTGGGACCCAACAGACCAAATCTCGACGGAGTACCTTCGAGAGGACAAGTGCCTGGAGGAGGAGTTCCTGGAGGGTTAAATTTGAGTTCCGGAGGGCAGATCGGGCCGCCGCCAAGAAACGTAATGGCGAATCGGCAAAAATTATTGAAGTTCACCGAAGATGGGAAAAAAGACCCTGTACAGCACTGTCGTACATGTGAGACAATTTGGTCGGCCAATGGTGCAGCCGACAGGGCCGAATGGGTGGTGCAATTTCCCGCCACCCTACGAGGAGTAGCCATCGATTGGTACTCGGATGTTGACAAAACCCAATTGACAACTTGGGATGCATTGCACAAAGCCTTCGAAAAGGAGTTTCGACTCCTCAGAGATGATAATGAAATTGTAGCAGAAATCCTGAGCACCAAGCAAGGGAAAAGTGAGACCATCCGCGCATATAGCCGACGCCTCAAGGAATTGTTGGGGAGAATGGATAATCAGCCCGGAGATGGGTTGAAGAGAATATGGTTTGTGGAGGGCCTAAAATCATCACTCAGAAGAAAAATGAAAATTGTACCCCCCACATCCTACGACGATGCCTTTAACCGGGCAATGGACCTGAAGAGTGAAGGGAAGACATCCAGGAAAAAGAAAGACAGATCCTTTGAAGAGGAGGACTCCTCCGACGGAAGTAGCAACGACGAGGGGTCGAGTAAAAAGGTGCAAGCCCTTCAAAAAGATATGCACCGCATGATGAAGGAATTCAAGAGCATGAAGGGAAGCACCAGCAAAAATGAGGAAGTATGGTGCGCAAAATGTAAGGAGGAAGGTCACACAAAAGGCTCTTGTCCAAAAAAGGCCTTCTGCGATATTTGCCAAGTGTTGGGACATTCTGTTGAGATACATGTGTCTCAACCTTGCAATTTTTAGTAAATTGTTCCAAATGTAGTTGGGAGGTTTTCCATGTGTCGGTGCCTTGGAAAAAGGTATATGAGTTGTCAAAAGATGCCCTGTCCATAGTATAATATAGGAGGGCCTTTTTTAGAGATTATATGACACATTTCATGTTAGTTATGAGGGTCAAAAATAGGGGATAAGAGTTTGGACGTGAGTAACTATATTTAACTTGGTTTTCTTATCTTGGAAAAACAAATGTCAAGGGTGGGCAACACGTGTCATGGAGGTTTTGCCCATGGTATTGTAAAACCACAAATGGTTTCCAGGTTGTAAAATTCCTATTTAATGAGGGCTTGGAGAGGAGTTTGCATGATGGAGTTTGGTTTGCAAGGCTGGGTGCTAGAAGGATGCTAGTGAAGTCTCTTTGAGCTTGAGTTGAGGTGATGCTCTTGTAAGAACTTGCATTGCAAGTGTATTGTAATCTCTTGTTGATGTGTTAATATACTATGCAGGTTTTAGAGTGTGGGGGTTTTTCACCCGTATGGGTTTTCCCCACGATAATCACTGTGTTATGTGTTTCTTGTTTTATTTCTACTCTATTTGCTTCTTGTGATCTCTGTGATAGTTAAGTTGAAATTTGCAAAATCGTCCTCTCAAGATTAGCGTAGGAAGCGTTTCCGCACACCTTTGCTTCCTTACATATTCTACCAAAGAATGTCCCTACAACATGAAGACATGCGGGAACCAAGTGCTCTTCACCCAGGAGTAGCCGTTAGTGACAACAGGCACATCGCAGCCCCAAGCCAACACCACGACATCATCTGGCGGTTACAGAGGTAACCAAAGGGGAGGAAGAGGCAACGATAATAATAGCAATAATCGGAGTCGAATGCAGTATGATGCCAAGGGACGGCCGATGATTCAGTGTCAGGCATGCAACCAGTGGGGACACTTTGCGCGGGACTGCCAGAAAGAGGAGGCATCGCAACACGTGCAGATGGTGTGGTCCTAGAGACCACGATGAGACAAATTGCCCCAAGCCAGGGGTTAACCTCCTCAACATTGAGAAGGCTGGTGAGAAAGAAGTACTGGCAATCACCCGTGCTCAGACCAAAAAGGCTACTTATCCCAACCCCCATATGGAGAAGGAGAGATTACGGGAGGCAAAAGCCAATATTGAGAGTGAGATGACGGTCGAACAACGGAACAAAGAGGTGGTGAGTACATCATCCTGTACAGAAGCTGAAAATAACATAATTGGGCAAGTACTGCAGATGGAAGTGCCTATAAGGGTAAAGGACCTTCTAGAGACAATGCCACAGTTGAGAACCACCATTTTTAGTTCCATACAAACCATTGCGCAGGCACCTTCGCGTGCGACATGAGCGGAAGTTCCGGTCAGCCCCTCGGCTGACCCAATGTTGTTGGCCTTAAATAGTGGTTGGCATCCTGCGGTAGTAAAGATGGGAATTCTCGGGGCTATCCTCGAAGACACCATTGTGGACGGAGGCTCGGGGGTGAATGTATTGCCAAAGGATACGTGGAAGAAGCTCGGGAAACCAACACTATGGCCACCCACGTTCAACTTGGTAGGTGCAGACCAACACGACATCAGGCCACTCGGCACCCTGATGGCCCAGCCGGTGACCATCGGCACACAACCCTTCCTACTAGATTTTGTGGTAATCCCACTCAAGAAGAAGGGGTACGACGCCATCTTAGGGAGAGGGTGGCTAGTTACAACAAAGGTGAACCATGACTGGAAGAAGAACCCTTTCCATGGAGAAAGGGGGGCAGAAGTACACCATTGATTTGAGGACCCAGGTTGTCGGCGAGGAACTTGCGTCATCTGACTCGGATTCGGAGGATTCAAATAGATGGGAGTGGGACTCCTATGAAGGTAAAGATGAGAGGGAACCAAACGAGGAAGGAGTGCTTGAACTTGGTGGATGTTCAGAAGATGACACTTCCTCATTGAATGGACTCTTCCACTGGCAAATGGAAGACTATGAAGTGTTTCACCCTGCTTGTCACATGCTATAGATTGAGGATGAGCCAGGCGAGAAGGAGGAGTTTCCGCCAGAATACACGGAGTACAAGGAGGGAGACACCAAAGTAAATGATGTTCCGGCGTACGAATTTTCAAAGGATAGGCCAATGCAGTACGAAGACCCCACCATGAAGGAGACAAACTTGGGAGACACTGCCAACCCTCGAAATATCTGGGTAGGCGACGATTGGAGCCCGGTGTTGAAGGCTGCAACATTCAAAATCTTCCTTGAATACAAGGACGTATTCGCGTGGTTCTACAAGGATCTGAAGGGGGTCCCGCTAGAAATGTGTGTCCATCGGATACCATTGGTCTTGGGAGCCCAACCAGTACGAAAGAGGCCGTACCGAAGGAATAAAAACTATGCTGCCAAGGTGAACAAGGAGATCGAACGGATGCTGGAGGCCGACATCATCTTTTGGGTGGAGACAAGTGAGTGGGCCTCGCCGATTGTGACTCACTCAAGGAGGCCAACCAGATCCGCATCTGCGTGGATTTTCGGTGCCTCAACGCAGTCACCATCAAGGACCCATTTCCTATACCCTTCACAGATAGTATCTTGGAGGAGGTGGCTGGCCATGAAATGTACTCATTTCTCGACGGCTTCTCAGGACACAACCAGATTTCGATAGCTGAGGAGGACAAGTTGAAGACCACCTTTGTGGTGGAAGATGGAGTCTATGCGTACAACCGGATGCCATTCGGGTTGTGCAATGCTCCCGCAACCTTCCAGAGGATAGTCCTTCACATCTTCGACAAGATGTCGGTGGGAAATTTTAAAGCCTTTTTGGATGACTGGTCGATTTTTCAGTAGCGAAGACGCTCACTTGGTGGCGCTGAGAGAATGCATGGAGCGATGCTGAAGGGCCAGGCTCGCCTTAAATCCACGGAAATGCCGATTTATGGTACCACAAGGGAAGTTGCTGGGCCATATCGTTTGTAAAGATGGATTGAAAACTGACCCGGATAAGGTACGGGTAATTGTGGAAATGGAGTCGCCCATTGATGTGACGGGAGTCAAGTCCGTTCTGGGGCACATTGGATATTACCGGAAGTTCATCAAGAACTTTGCCCAACTTTCATTCCCACTCAACAAACTAACTAGAAAGGGCGAACCATACATATGGGAATCTGCACAAGGGGAAGCATTCGAGGAACTCAAGATGAGACTGGTGGCAGCACCCATTCTGGCCTATCTAAACTAGGACCGAGAATTCCACGTACACGTGGACGCCTCAAACTATGCCATTGGGGCTACGCTGGCTCAAGAAGGGGCACACGGGTTGGATCACCCCATCTATTTTGCGAGTAGGTTGATGTCGAAAGCTGAGAAGAACTACAATACCAACGAGAGGGAGGCCCTCGGAATGGTCTATGCCGTACAAAAATTTCGACACTACTTGCTGGCGACACCCTTCACCTTCTATGTGGACCATCAGGCCTTGATGTACTTGGTAAACAAACCCATCATCCAAGGCAGGAAAAGCAGGTGGCTACTGCTACTTCAGGAGTTCACGTTCACAATAATTGTACAGCTAGGCAAGAGCCATGTCATTGTTGACCAATTGTCCTGGATCAGGTCCGGAGAGCTGCTAGAAGGGGTAAATGATCGCAGTACTACCACTATGGTATACTGCCATTGGGGAATATCTCTCCACCTCCGTATTCCCCCAAGGCATGCCACCGGGAGAACGAAGAAAACTTGTGTTGAGAAGCCACACGTTCCAACTAATTAATGGTTTATTGTATAAAATGGGGCCCGACGAGGTGTTACGTCGGTGTGTGATGGAGGAAGAGGTGCCAAGCATCATGAGGGAGGCACATGAGGGGCCCGTGGGAGGCTATATGGGATTGGACACTACGACAAGGAAGGTGTTGCTAGCAGGCCTCTGGTGGCCCACATTGTATAATGATGAGAGAGAATGGGTAGTAGGTTGTGATACGTGTCAGAGAGCGAGGAGGCCGTTGAAAAGGGATTTCATGCCCCTCAACCCTTCGCATGCTCAAGAACTATTCGAGCGCTGGGGGCTGGATTTTATTGGGCCACTCAAGGCGAGCCGCGCTAGGACGTGTCGCTACATTGTGGTAGCCACGAAATATTTAACCAAGTGGGTTGAAGCACGGGCCCTACCTGACAACTCGACCGTAAGTACAACAAGATTCATCTATGAGCAAATTATTACACGGTATGGGATCCCTATGTAGTTGACGAGTGACAGAGGTGGACATTTTGTGAACCACGTTATTAAACTCCTCACTACGGAATTTAAGATTTTCCATTCACTGTCTAGCCCCTATTACCTGCGAGCCAATGGACAGGCCGAGGCTACCAACAAGATTCTCGTGGGCGTAATCTACAAGTCGTGCGGTGTCGAGGGAGAAGACTGGGAAGAAAAATTACCTTCGGTCTTGTGGGCCTACCACACAACCTACAAGGTGACCACCGGCCAGACTCCGTTCCAACTCATGTACGGGCAGGAAGCTGTCGTGCCAGCGGAATTCATGGTGCCAAGCCTTTGCATTGCAGTGGAGAACAGACTCGGGGATATGGAGAGCCTGAGGGAGAGATTGTATGCCTTGAGCAAGCTGGATGAAAAAAGAATGATGGCACAATGGGCCACAGAGGCAGTGCAACAAAGACGGAAGGTCTGGCACGACAAGCACCTTAGGCGAATGAAGTTTACTTCGAGGCAATTAGTGTTGAAATTCAATGGGAGGAACGAAATCAAACCCGAAAAATTTAAAGTACGATGGATGGGCCCCTTCAAGGTACATGAGGTCAATGCCAACTGGGCGATTAAGTTGTGGACGCTCGACGGGAAGGAGATGCTAGATGCCGTCAATGGGTCGAAATTAAAACAGTATCACGAACAGAGACGGGCGACCGATCCCAAATCCTCCCGAAGAAATAATCATTAAAAAATTTAAAAAACAAACCAAAAAAAAAACACCATACGATCGTACGAGTCTGCACGGCAAAAAAAAAAAATTGATATAAAAAAAGAAAAAAGGAGAGGTTCGCCATACGGTGGAGAGGTCGTACGGGGGCACTCATGGAACGGTGGGGCCACGCGTCCACCGTGTGATGGAGCTTGCGTGCCCACCGTGCGGTGAGGCAGGTGCCGCACGCCCATATATACCCGCGACGCTCAGAAAAACTTAACTTCGAAACCCGTTACCAGCATCTATGGAGAATTACAAAAAGGACTTTTTACAGACCCCGCACAACCGTACGGCATGAAAGAAATCGCGGAAGGAGAGCCGAAGATCACCCACACATGCCGTACACCGTACGCTGACATTTGGAAGGAAGGGAGTGGCACGTGCAAGAAGGTTAAAAACGCTATAAAAGCAGATTAAGGGAATTAATCGGGAATCAATGGACACGAATAGGAATAAGGCGGATTGGAGAAAACGGTTTCAACCGTTAGAAGACAAGTTACAGGGAGGGCAAAGAACATCGAAATCCAGTAAGGACACAGGCAAGCGAGTTTTGCCATCTGGTGTGCGTATTGCAGGCAGCCTCAGGATGAGCCTTTAGAAAAGCAAGAAGCATTGTCCAAAAATCCAGTCGACAAAGGACAAGGAAGAGGTAACAACGGACAATATTGTGTTCGAGGGTCTTAATGGAATAGACTGCAGGAATTGGTGGGCGAAGACACCTCACGACGACCGAATAAAGAAAAATCTTCGCTAGGCATAGGTACATTGGATTGATTTTTTGCATAAAAGATTTTCAGGTAGTTTTGCGTGCCATGATTGGCACCTATGATAGACACCGCCACCAGTCTGTATTTGACTACCAACGTCAGCAGATAACTGTTTCTTTCACTACAAGCAAGTTCAGCAGGGTGTTTGGCATACTTGGGTTGAAAGGAAAAAAAATTGATACTTAGCAGAAAATCACTCTAGAAAACCGTGCCACCTTGCTACAGTCGATGTTGCGGGATAACCTCACACAGGCAGAAAAAGATAGCCTCAAAAGTGCTGGTAAGAGTAGGGGGGTCAAGAAAACAATTTTGGCGAAGGGAGTATGGCGATGCTTGTTGTCCGTAGTAAAGAGTCGCCTTACAGGTGCCAGCCGCGCGTTTGATATAGCTATCGCACAAATTGTGTTGATGAATGGGCTGCACAATGGAGTGGTGTATGATTGGGCATCACTGCTGGCCGACAGGATGGACGAATTCATGACTCTCCAGTATAAGAAATTTTACATGCCACATCATGCCATTGGGTTATTTCTAGATGCAGTCCACACGTAGATTGTTGTCAGTATTTTGAGTGGTGGGATTTTCTCCTTTCAATTTGTTTCAGTCAGCAAGGTTTCAGTGTTTCATTTGCCTCTGAGGGTTATTTTTCTAAGGGTTTAGGGTTTTGCAATTTCAATTTTTTATCTTGTAAGCCTTGCGTTTATGTTTCCTCGTTACCTTTTTTCACTTAAGTGGAAGGGTCGGTTCGTCGTTAGAAAGGGGGTCCCTTTTTAAGATCTTTGCTTAGGTGGGTTATAACATTTTATTTGTCTTATCCCCCTTTTCCTAAGCTTTATTTTGCTTTTATTTGTCTGCCGGGTTTCGTCGATCGTGCAAGTTCCGGTTGATCCAATGATGCGCACTGCTTCGCAATGCAAAGAAGCACGAGAGTTATCTTTCACGAAGCAGCGAAAAGGTGGTGGGCCCGAGCAAGTAAGCGACACTCGAGGTAAAGGCCGAGCATCTTGCGGTTGATCCAACGACACGCGCTGTTTCGCAATGCGAAGGTTCAAGATGGTTACCCTTCGTGAAGCAGCGAAAAGGGTACGTATGGGAAAGGCAAGCTAAAGACCGAGCATCTCCAAGGTGATCGGATGACGAACGCTGTTTTGCAAAGTGAAGAAGCACGATGGTTACCCTTCGCGAAATAGCGAAAAGGTGGTGGGCCTGGTAGGTAAGCGGCTCCCGAGGTAAAGATTGAGCATCTCCAAGATGATCTAACGACAGGCGCTGTTTCACAATGCGAAGGTGCACGGTGGTTACCCTCCACGAAACAGCGAAAAGGAGCTGGCTGTTACGTGGCGGATTAGGTGGCAAGAGAGCTAGATATGTGGATGAAGCAGAGGGTGATCTGTCAATAGGACGCGTGGCTCTGAATGGATTTTCAGTTGGTTCGTTCGATAAAGTGGCAGTGTTGATGAAATCCATGGTTCGGTAAGACACGTGGCGGTTAGAAGGTGGAGCCCGACAAAGTTCTTGAGCTAATAAGTGATGGGCACGTGGAGATATTTGTCGGAAGTTTGCAGATGAGTGAATTTGCACAAAGGGCCCACTTTGAAGGCTAAAGTAGCTAAAGACCGAGCATCTAGTTCTTGATCGTACGCCGCGCGCTGTTTCGCAATGCGAAGGTGCCCGGTGGTTACCCTTCGCGAAATAGCGAAAAACCACTAGCGGTGGCGGTTACACACGGTTATAAAGACAAACAGTCATGGTGAAGGATAAAGGTCGAGCAGTTAGTTGTTGATTGGACGCCGTGCGCTGTTTCGCAATGCGAAGGTGCACGAAGTTTACTCTTCATGAAACAACGAAAGGATGATGGGGCCCGTTTCTAAAGGAGGATGACTCAGGTAAGGTAAAGAACGTGCACGTTTTGCATGATCTAATGATGCGCGCTGTTTCGCAATGCAAAGATGCATGAAGTTTACTCTTCGCGAAACAGCGAAAAGGTAAAACACTTAGAGAAATTTTGTTGTCCGTTGGAGCCATTTTTCGAATTCGATTACGAATTAATTGCCGAAGCATGTGGCTTAATTGATTCTAATCAATGCTCGGTTGCCGTAATAATCTTTACATGAGTTGAAGCTTTGGCGTGAGTTCAAGGAATCTTGCAGAGGAACCAGTGCACAAAGTGAATTTTCTCAAGCAACAAGTAAGTTTCTGCAAATTGTTTATCAATTACAGTTTGATTGGTATCACTGGGTGTTTGATTTCTCAAAGAATTTGTCTGAGATTTAATTGAAATAATTATAATTTTGAGATGGCACCACGAAGGGAATTCAGGGGGAAGGTTAATTACCAGGAGAGAGCCATTTGTGACGACTTTTTAGAGCAATTATCTAGGTCCACTAATGCTTCAGCTAAAGTAAAGGAATTGGTGCCTAAAGCTTCCCGCTTGAGAATTGGCAATGGTTTATATGATAAAGGGAATTGGTTGAGGGATCCCCAGATAGGAATATCAGGCTCGGCACTCTTCAAAGTGGGGTTCAGCAAGAGAAATTCCCCTGCTCCAATGAATAGTATATGGGAATTAGATGTTGGGAAGCTCATAGTCCCTGGGGTTTTCATGGACGTGGACCTACTAACCCAAATTGCAAATAATTATGATCTCGATACCAGGACTGTGAAGAATGTAAATGGTGGGTCTCTAATTGAAATAAATGATGATGAGTTCAGGAGAGTTTTCAGACTTAGTGAGGTATCAAATTATTTAGAGCCCATCAATTTTGAAACACTGGCAAAGGTCTATGAGGCACAGAGAGATCACCTCAGAAATGGCCCCTTGAAAGAATTCTTCGCCAAAATAGGAGGACTGACAGTTGTAGGCCCTAGCACCATGGAACTCTTCTCTTTAAACCTATTTACTTTGAGGGCTAAAGGGATGTATTGGTCCTTATGTCAGATTCTTGGGGAAGATGCAGAAACTACTATGCCAACCCACTATATGCTCATGATAGCACAAATTTTGAACCCATCTCTGGTAGTGACTTTTGATTTTGCACCTTATCTCACTGATGCCATTCATGAGGGATTGATAGGGATAAAGAATGCTAAGGTGGACAGACCTTTTGGATGGTATTCTCTCCTTATGCACATGCTTTTATTTAAAGGTGCTGAATATTTTGCTAATGAAATGGACCTGCTCAAGGAAAAGGATGGAGAGGAGATGCTTGTTCAATTATGGAGCACAATTCTGTCTTGGGATAGGGAAGATGCAAGTTACTTGAAGTTTGATAGATGTTTTGCATCTAGGCTTAGAATCCTCTTGTGCCCACAGAACCCTAGGATTCCTAAAACTCTCCTTGAATTCCTTAGGCCTAAAGAATTTGCTAAAGGCATCAAAATTGTGCACAACTGGGGTGATATATATTTGTACCCTGTCTCTACTGTATTCAAAGTATGGTTTTAAAGGAACTCCATATTTGCTCCCCCATCAAGTCCCATTGAAGATAGGAATTGCTGAGATCTTGAGGCAAATTGGAGGTTTGCAAGAAGCAGAATTGACAAATAGGGGGAAAGGAACAATTTTCCCAACTGTTACCGTAGCACATCAGTTTGTAATCACCAAGGGTGGTTGGACACATTTTGATGATTTCTTTCAGCCATACAGGTTGTCTACTGGAGTGGCAAGGTTTGCTGATCCGGAGGATTTCTTTAATGGTATGTTCAAGAAGAGGGCCGTATGTAAAGGTAAAGCACACCAGTTTCACTTCCCTGAGGATTTAATAAGGAACGAGTTCAATTTGGCTGAGCAAGAAATTAGGAAGGAAAAATGGCTAGCTTTTAAGAAGACTTTGGATTTCATTCATTATTTTGACAGTAGTTATGATCCTTTGGTTAGTTTTCATCCTTTTCAGGAAAATATTAAGTTTTTGGTAGATTACTTTGAGGATTTAATGCAAACTTTGAAGGAGAAGGAGGTTGTGACGAAAGCCAATCCTGAAAAGGCCAAACTGGTTTTAGCTAACCCTTCCTCTGCCAAGGTGATCTCCCCAGGAAAATATGCAGTGCAGAAAAGGTCAAAGTACAGTGTACTGATGCCAATAAGGGAGGAGCCTTCTACTTCAAAAGGAAAAAGGGCATTAGAAGATGTGGTTGAGATTCCAGACTCCCCTAAAAGGCAGAAAGTGGGGGCAGAAGTGGAGACAGGTGAGCCCTTGTATTCTCCCCCCCAATCCCCAACACATATAGGGGATGAATATGTAGTAGCAGAGCAACTGTTGCAATTAGGAAGTCTTGGGGAAATTGCTCTCACTTATGAGGAGTTGCAAGAAGGAATGCCTGAAGAACCAACAAGTGCCCAAATGGACTTAACTACAGAGGAATTTATAGGCAAAGAACTGGACCCTGTCATTAAGCAGGCCAGTGAGGAGTTTTTGGCAGATGATAGTTTTATCAAAACAGGGTCCTTTTTGCAATTTGTTTGGAGAAAAAATTTAGACTAGTTCAAGGCAAGATGTGAGAAAAGAAAAAATGAATGTCCTCACAAAGATACATCTGCAGTTGAGGTAGATGTAAAGCAAGAAATGTTGACAGAATTTGGGACTGTTACCCCAAAGCAAGGAAGGAAGATGATTGCAGAAGTAGGATTCTCCCTGAATGGGACATAGCAGATGCATTAGTGCTTGAGGCAGTAAGGAAGGAAACAAAGCCCCTGGAAGGAGTGACTTATAGTAATGATCATGCTGCCCTAGTCATGTGGTCACTAAGGAGGGAGTAGAGCAAAAAGAGGAAGGACACCTCAGAGTCTAGCTATCTCGGAGGCATGATTGTGAAGAGAGTGAAGGACACGGGGGTAGTGGAGGCTGCTAGCACAATTTTGGAATCAGCAAAATTCAATATGGTTGTAGCTGAGAAAGAGGCCAAGGAAAAGGCTGATCTCCAGGTTAAGTTGGAGTTAATCCTAAAAGCTTATAATGAAGCTAAAGTTGAAATAGCTTAGAAGGATAGTACAATTGCAAAATTGAAGAATCAAATAGTAGGGCAACATCAGAGAGGTGAATCTTCTACCTTGATGATTGCCTCTTCTCCAGCTAAACCTCCATTTGCTAGTCCAATCATTGAGTTTCCCTTGTCCCCTATAACTTCCGGTTTCCAATCTACTGAGTCTATCCAAGATGAAATGGAAAAATTGAAGCAGGCTCAAGCCATGTTTGCAAGTAAATATGAGGAAAAGATTAGGGGCACAATTTTGAAGTTTGTTGACACAGTGGGGGCTTCTATCGTGTATATATATATGAAAAGAGTTTTGAGCATGTTGATGTCTTTAAAGGAGGACAAGGCTACCCTGGAGCCAATTTTCAATAAATGGATGGTTAGGGAGGTGGATTTGGAACTTATGTGCTCATCTCATGAAGAGGCAAACGCTGATGCCACTATTAAGTCCACTTGTGAGTTGGTAAAGGGCATTTCGAGGTTGGTAGAGGAAAGATCCAGTTTAGAAAGAAAGGCAAACCTGTACAGAAAAGAGTATGCTGACCAGAAGTTTGAATTATTTCCTGGAGGTTTTGTTAGTGCCAACAAGCTAAAGGATGAGGAAGTATGGCTTGGCGAGTTAGGCCATAACTTATCTCAACGGATAAATGATGTCATCAATTCAGATGATACATCTTTATTCATTAGAACAATTGAAGATATTGAAAATATAAAGTCACACTATGGTTTTCTGGAAACTAGAGTTTAGCAGTTGAGGAACACTTGGAAAAGATTAAATAAGTTGAAGAAGAAAATTATTAGTTACTCTTGGCCTAATGATGACGTGTTTAAAGAATGGAAAGACAAATATATGGTGCAAGAAGCGAAGGCTCAAGAATAATCAATTGATGCTACAACATTGTAACAACCCTCAGGGAGTTAGGAGTGAAAACGATTGTAACCTCTTTTGGGAGGGAATTATGGTTATAACAAACTATTTCTAGGAAAGTCCGAAGCTTGTCGCATCCATATCATTATAAATGGATACCAGGACTAGGAAAACGATGATCACAAGAGTAAAGAAACTCTGGCAAAATATATTTAGAGTTTTCTGTTTTTTCAGAAATCATCCTAAGTTATGTATGATTTTGAAGAAGAATTATATGATCAAAGTATTTCGAGCCTAAATTCCTGTTGTCTTCTTGTATGCATGATTTATTTACTAGTTCAGTCAGATAATCTAGGGTTATGTGATTGAATGAGTTGCAAGGCAATTTTACAGAGATGTTATAGGTTTTTCTCTCAAGGAGGGGGATTAAGTATACTTAAAATCTTTCTGTTAGTAAATCAATAGTTCTGCTCGAATTTGATAATTGGGTTTAGCATAAAAGGAAAAACTTATATATGTCAGGCGTATATGAAGTTGATGAAGCCGAAGTGATGAAATGTATATGAATATCCTATTCAGAAATTTTATCTAGTCTTAGGTGACTTTGTAGCTCGGATAAGGCACTGATATCATTTGTTGAGTTTTCTATCTTTCTTGGAGATCAAAACTTAAAAAAAATGAATATGAATCTTTCCTTTATGTTCAGTTATGTTTAAGGTGATAAGAGTTTGCAGAAGTTGACACTGGTCTTTTGTGAATCTCCTGTCATAATTGTGAAAAGTGTTTACAAATGGTATACCCACCTAAGCTTAGTGCAACCTTGAAGTGTAGAAGGTTTTTGTATAAATCTTGTTAAATGTTGTCTTGGACTTCCATTTTCTTGTTCTCTCCATATGCGACAGAGGCTTAAAATTCTTATAGAGGAAATAAGGAGATCAGAAATCGAGAACAACACAGATCACCCCAAGCTCATAGCCATTGGAGCCACAGGGTCGTGTTGCACTAGACCAGCCGCCTATATTTTACTGGTCGCATTTGGATGTCTTGGCACATGGCGCTGAGGCACGTCTGTGCACTAAAAGGAAGAAGCCCGCCATGTCAGAAACGGAGTCCGACACAGAAGAGTGTGATGCAGAGGAGGAGGATGCTGATAGCGGTAGGGAGGAATCCGAGCGGAGGGACTTTCCGGTTGGCAGGTAGAGGGGGTGACCAGTTGCCCGAAGAGGAGGCAATGGAATCTGTAGGCATAGAAGGGTTCGCCCCAGCCAGTACTGCTCTAGCATCGCATTCGGCTCGGGTCCAGTTTACACCAGCACGCTTACCGGAGACTTGTCAGTTGGCGGTGCCACGGTCATTCAGGACAGTCAGCGTAGTCACCACGGTGCCAGTACCTAGCTTTGGGCAGCCTCAGGTGATGATCGCTATGACACCACCGAGGGTCGAGACTACAACAGTGATCGACTCTGGGGTGGCCTCAGTTCAGCAGGATGGGCCGGGTATCTTGGCGAGTGCGGGGGCTTCCATGGAGCAGGATGTGCCGGGTGTGCCAGGTTATATGCAAGAGGTAATGATGGAAGCAGGCGCTCTCCAGGATGACCTCAGTGCCTGGTTGAGCCGTTACCAGCTCACACCTGTGGCACCTGTAGGGGAGGCTGCTCTATCTCCAGGCAGGGAGATGCATTCTCTGGATATCATTGATCTTGAGGGAGGGAGTTCTCCCAGTAGTAGGGCACTTCAGAGGGCTGCTTCACCCTCGGCGGATGTAGTAACCAGTCCTTACAGAGAGGAGGGGGTGCCTGTGGGAGTGCAGCAGGGTGTGGGAGAGTTTGAGCAGTTCATTGCCGAGATGACTCTAGGAGCGCAGTGGCTTGTGACCTCTGCGAGACTCCAGGAGGATGCCACCATGGTCGAGCGGATGGAGAGGTTGTTGACTTTTGTCCGCACCGGATGCAGAGAAGAGTTTGTTGACTTTTGTCCGCACCGGATGCAGAGAAGAGTTTGTGAGGTGTTTTGAGTCCGCCGGGTGGCTTGAGACGGAGAACCTGGGGATGCTGGAGGCTTGGTGCCTCACTGAGGGGGTTGGCGAGACCCGGATGCAGTCCTTATTGAGAGAAGTAGAGCAGGCCTTCTGAGAAGGCTATCTTGAGCTCCGAAGGACACAACATATGGCATCCACAGCTGAGGCTTTGCGCGTAGCAGCAGTGACGGCTCGGGAGGAGCTGACTGCCAGGTTTCAGGAGGTTGAGGCTACAGTGGCATAGACTCGGACAACAATGGACATTCTGGTAGGAGATAAGTCTGCCTTGGTTATGCAGCTGGAAGAGGAAAGGGCAGCCAAAGCTCGGTTAGAGACTCGATTGGTCAGTGCACTGGAGAGCGTGGACAAGAAGGATAAGGAGGTGTTGGAGGCAGCCTATATGGTTAAGACTGCAATGGAGAGGCAGATGGTGGTAGAACGGGATCTGAAGAGGAGGACCGAGCAGGTGTACGAGCTGTGTGGGCGATTGGCTTCCACCACTACACCACCACTGGCGCCTTCTTCATCAGGGACGCCCTCTACACCCCCTTAGTTTTTTATTTTGGGTTCTGAAGTAGCAATGTATTCCCCATTTTGTTGTAAGTCGTCTGGAGACGACCTTTCTTTTTTTGGGGGGATGATGTTGGCGAGAATATTGTACGAGAATAAAACGAGTTAATTAAGTTGTATTTGTCTTTGTTAGTTCGGTAACCGAGAGATGGTAGTTACGGGTGCGACGGTTGGCCCTCGCACCGCCTCGGTACCTTTATATACCTTGGAAGGTAACTTGTAAAGACACATGATTATGAATGGAATAGCATCTCTTATGTTTTATCTGATATCTATTGCATTATTATTCTGCATTGAGTGTTCTATCTGTATGTTCTAAACTGTTCACCCAGAGGGTAAACACTTAGTAGTCAAGTTTCAAAATCACTGGTTAGGGTTTGATATAAAACTCTGACCACATACTAGGGTTCTAATACAATCCAAGAGAACCAAAAGACTTCAAAACTATACTACAGTCTGCCGAAGTCTTCTTACAGTGCATCCTAGAATACCAAGGCTATCAAGAGTACGTAAGCACATTGCTTAGGGTTTCAAAATCACTCACACTTCTTTTACATGTTCACAGAGAACTCAACCAAAACAGGCCAATCAAAGCTTAACCTTTTTATTTGAAGCAAACATCCAATGAGCAATACACAGATTTATCCTTCTATTCCAAAATCCTCTAGGATTTGTATCCAACTATTATCAAAGCAAGCAGAGATATGAACATAGCTCACAGAGAAACTCAAAAGTCTCTTACTGCGTAAAGAGAAAACATAACACACCCAAGTACCTAACTCCCTTTGAATCTTCAACCCAGCAATCTTTGTATGCAGTGCCACTTGAAATCATAACTAGAGAAAATCACACAACAAATTTGCCAAAATATACACAACCAATCCCCCAAAGGTCTCGAAAAAGCCAGTCTTAAACCAGCAGGATAATGCACGCATTGAATACATGTCTCTCACTGCCTCTCACTCTCCTTGAAGCCCACTACTCAGAACCATCAATTCCAAGGTAGTTACAAACAGCTCCCTCCAAAAATTGCCAGGGCTATGCCATGTTTGGCAGCCCAGCAAAGTATTCCATGGAAAATGAAAACAAAGTAATAAAAAATTAAAACTTAGCAAAGACTACCAGCAGTGACCAGTTTACACACCACCATTTAAGTCATCTTAAATGCAAAGAAAAAATGCCAATAAGTTTCCCTGCACAGATCCTCTCACCGTATTTAGGCTTGTAGGATAATAGATACAAAAAATAAACTTTTGAACTTACCTTTCATTTGCAAGGTGAACACATACAACATGGGTCCCTTAGTTTGTAGTCCTAAGACGTAAGGTGAGGTGTAACAACCTCCATGGTGCAATACTAGGACTGAGACACATAGAAAATACATGTAAGAAACTGACATCCCCAAGCCAAACCAGTATATAAACTGTCTGATTCTAGCAAGAGTTAAGACAATCATGGAGGCATTGTTCAAAACCCAAATCAGATGTGTATCAAGTTGACTTCTTCCTCCTAGTCCCTGCAGGAATAAGGTTAGGAGTCAGGACTGATGCAACCATATCTAAATTGAACTCCATCCCTTTGCTCCTGCTGATCCCGAACAAAGTGACATCAGTGCTACCAATAGATGCAAAGGATCATAATCATATATACAACAATTACAGCATTAAATCAAATTAACAACTTTGATAGTCATCAACATAGCCTAGCAGTAAGTGTTCCCAAAAAATAATATCATCAAAATAATATCAACATGTTCCAAAATATCATAATATGATAACATTTTTTTTAAGCCAAAAGAAGCATGTCCAGAATTACTCGAGTCCCACAGAGAGGGATGTTACAGTACTTTTTCAGGAACGACCTGTGTTTCTTAAAGAACGCTCATTAGGATTTGAAATTCAATTTCTAAAACCAATCTATCCAAAGTAAAGAAGAAACTTAAGTGCCCTAGTCATAAAGCTAAACTAAATATTTTCAGCCTACTGTGCTCTGTATCTCAGAGTTGCTTTTAGAAAAGAGTCAACAAAAATGTATGAAGTGCCATGCCAAGCATGACAGGTCACGATTAATGATAATTGTGAGTAATGCTAGTATGGTTTTAAGTGCACCAATGGCCCTTACCAGCTATTTTAACATGTAGAAGAAAGGACCCAACAAAGACTGTCAGTATTATGAGACACAGATTTATGTGTGTTTGTGCTAGTCATATGTCAAAATGAGTGCTATATAACTCTTGGCATTAAAGCAAATATTTTGGGTGTAGAAATATATTCTCAAGAAGTTATAGGTAAAGCTAATTCAAAATGTCAAAATTCCACCACAATCGTTTGCCAAGTAATGTTTTCAAAGGCTATTATCAATGTTTCAAGGGTCTATCTAGTCAAAATATGACTCCTTAAGTGTATTTCATGGCAGATGTAATGCAGGGTCATCTCTGGAAAATATCACAATCCTACTTGTATGAGACCATTCTATGGTCTCTCAGGGTTAATCATCTTTGTTAAAACCATTTTGCTGTCTTTTGAAGGGATCATGTGTGAAATCATCTTGAGGACCATGGAGACAATACATTGAAGAGGAGTTGTAAAAAAGAATGAAGAAAGTGAGGATAAGGAGGAATGCACACTTTACTCACTAGAATTTGAAGAAGAGCATGGACCTAAATAAAATACAATCAAAGCCATTTCAAAACTAAGAGGCAAATTAAAATATTGATATCCCTTAAATTTCGTGAGTTTGAATCCTAAGGAGTTGATAGGTTGGGTTAAAAGTTAAAAATTCATTTTAATTACGAGCAAATAGATGACCCAAAGAGAGTAAAATTTGCGTGCACTAAGTTTGAAGGGACATGCATTTCTCTAGTGGGTTCATATGCCTATAGAAAGGGTTAGAATGGGAAAAGAAATAAATAAGACTTGTGAGAAGACGTTTTCAGAGTTGAATGAAGCTCTTTTGCTTTCTGATTATCATTTGAGTTTGTTAAAGTAGTTACAAAACCTGAACCAAATAGTGATGAGAGTAAAAGATTACAATAATGAGTTTTATAATACAACCATAAGAGTAGGTTATTTAGAAGATTACAGAGAAATTGTTAAGGTATGTGAATGACCTTGGAATTTCCATTTAAGAGCAATATGGCATGGCTTAGCTGCATATTGTAGGAGAAGCATATCAATGAGTATTGAGAGTAGAAGAGAAGTTGTCAAGAAGACATTAGTGTAAGAGGAAGAGGCTATATTTGTGAAATGAGAGTTGTTGGCAATGATAATGAGTTTAGGGAACAAGAAAATGAAGAAGCTGATTTAAACTCTGTGATAATGTTCAAGAGATCATATTATCATTCTCATAAGGAAGATGATGTAGAGGAAGAAGCAATGGCAAATGATTTGATGTTATTTTTTAAATATGTTCAGTGTGGTCATCAAGTATTTGAATATCCATAAGATTAGAAAGAAATTATTAAAGGTGAAAGAGCTTAGGTAGCTCAGAAGAAGATGCTTTAGTTGAAATTGGGGATGGTGAAAATTTGATGTTACATAGAGTGTTGATGAAGCCTATAAAGGACAAAGGACCATTGTATAGGAAAATAATTTAAAAAATCAAGTGCAAAGGAGGAGGTAAGTGTTGCAAGATGATTATTAATTGTAGTGGTACTATTAGCTGGTTTTGAAATCTAATGCACACCCAAACCCATATCGGTTTACATGGATGCAAAAAACTCATCAAGAAGTTGTTAGTGAGTAGTGTAACACAAATTTCCACATTGGCAATTACTTGGATGAAGTATTGTGTGTTGTTATAAACAAGTGTGCATGCCACATGTTGTTTCGTAGATGTTGGCAGCATGACTAAAGTGCAGAGTAGCATGGGAGAAAAAACAGTTGCAAATTTTCGTAAGGTTGGGAAAAGGTTCAAGTTGTTTCCCATGAATTAAGTGGGAGAAAATAGCAAATTGATGTTATTTTCAACAAATGAGTACACATAGGATTTTGAAAGATTAAAGGTAATTCACAATGAAGAGGAGTCTAGACGTAGAGATGGTCTCTAGTAGAAATTGATTCCTTTCTAGGATTAAATGCATTAGAGTGCAAATGTGAAAGTGTGAGAATTTATAGATAGAGTTGTGACTGAGATATAAGAAGAATTGAACATTGCCCTTATTTTGACATGGACGTGTAAAGAATTGCAATACTGTTTTGGAATGGCTTAACTAGAAGAGTGATGAAGAAGTGCATCATGATGCATTTAGTGGAATAAACAATAGAGGCATGTTGAGAAAAGGGAAGAAAAATGTGGAATGTGAAATGTTAGTGAGGAACATGTTGGAGATGCATAAGTGTTGAAGGACCAGTTATAAGAGAGAAAGGAGGGTGATTTGAGAGCATATAAAGGAAAAATTGTGTAGTAATTTGATTTAAAGATTGGGATTTCATCAGTATGAGAACAAATGAGTCGATTGTTAAGATGAATAACAAGGGTAGAGTAGCTAGAGGTTTGCCCTTATAAAGGTAAAGACTCTAAAGATGATGTCAAGCCGCAAGAATTTTGGAAAAGAAGTTAAAGAAAGCAAAGTGAGAAGTTGAAGGCATTGGATAGAAGGCTTGACTAAAAACTTGACGATGGGAGGCCAAAAGATCAAAATTAATTACTTGGTAATCAAGTTTGCACATGGTCAAGATTGTTGGCCATATTTTATTTCTTAGATACAAAATTGTGAGCAATGTTGTCATGATCAAACTTTTTAGGTGTGTGTGATGTAAGGAGCATCCTTGGAAAGCAATGTGATTTTGCATGTTTGGAATCATAATCTTGTCTCGTAGAGGTGACATCTTTGTGAAAATCATTTTGTTGTATTTTGAGAGGACCATGTTTGAATTCATCTTGAGATTGTAATTAGCGTAAAATAACTTTGTAATGTTTTGTTAGTTGTGGAGCTGTTTGTTGTTGAAATAAATAGCTAGTTCGGATACCTGACTATGGCACTTTAATATTGTTAAAGTCAAATGTATTATCTCTCATATAATTCGAACTATTGGGCTGGACCCAATCATGTAACGTGGAGGCAATTTTGGGCTGGACCCAAACATGTAACATGGAGGCAAGTAAAATGTAACTTGTAAAATATCAATGCAATTTAAATAAATAAACAAGCAAGCCGACTTGATGTATTAAGCGCCAAAGGTTGGATATAAAACCAACAACAAATGAAGTTATTGTCATCATCATCAACACTTGTAATCTGCTCTCCAATATTTGGCGATCTCTCTCCCTCTCTCTTGTGCGAACTTGCTCCTCATCCATTGTGTGAAGGCTGGGCTGTTTGGTGATGCTATCAAGATCTTGCGAAGTTAATGAAGACTTGCCTTGTGCGAATTAGATGCTGTTGATAAGGGCTGCAATCTCCATTATCATATAAGAGGAATTCAGATCTGCTAACTTGCTGGTTGAACAACAACCTGAGATAAGCACACTTGCCTTGTAATTGCCTACATTTGAGATGATACATATTGTACTTTGTGGCTGGGTTTTTCACCTCCAAGAGGGAGGTTTTCCCAGGGTATTGGTGTGTCTTGTCTTGAGTTTTTATTGCTGTTACTGTTTTGTTATAACTTGATTATTCAAATTAATATCTGATTGCTTAAAATTAACATGGTATCAGAGCTTTAGGTTCATTCAAAATAATCAGATTATTAGTTGTCCTTCACTTTCAGTTTGCTGTTTTAGTTTTGCCAGATGGTTATAGGTTTGAAAGTAGAGGACAGACTTGAAGGTGCCCTCAATTTTACATCATGGAAGGTTCGTGTCCTCCTTGCTCTTGAAGAATTAGAGCTGTTGCAGTTTGTGGAAGACAAGGATCTAACTGAACCTTCGGATCTGGAAGAACTAAAGCAATTCAAGAAGAATACTCTCGAGGCAAAGAAGTTCCTTATTGATTCCGTGAAGGATCATCTTGTTCCAGTTATCTCCAAACTGAAGACAACCCGAGAGATGTGTAAACATCTTGAAAGGATATATGAGATCAACAACATCAGTCGGACACTTACATTGAGGCAACAACTTCTTCAAGTCAAAATGAGCAAAGGAGATTCAGTCATGTCCTTCTTCATGAAGATTTCAGAATTGAAGGACCAACTCAGTGCCATTGGAAGTGAAGTAGTGGACAAGGATATTGTCATGATTGCCTTGAATGGTCTTCCTGACTCATGGGATCCTTTCATTCAAAGCATAAGTGGAAGAGCTGAATTCCCTTCCTTCGATCGCCTCCGGTCAGATTGCATTCAAGAGGAGTCATGCCTTGCTGCCAGAGGAATGCATAAAGGCACTCATGGAGGAGATCAACATGTGCTTGCATCTCAACATGTTAGAAGAAAGGGAGGCCATTGGAAGAAGAACAACTTCAAAAGAGATAGAGACTTCAGACCTCCTGCTTACGATTCAAGGAAGAAGCCAAGGGATCTTTCACGTGTCTGTTGCTTCAGATGCGACAAGTTTGGACATTATGCCAAAGAATGTCAGAATCCGCACATGCAAGGAGAGGCCAACCTGAATGAAGTTGCAAACTCAGAGGATAATGAAAATTATCTCTTTATTTCTGCCTTGTCCAACAATGTGCCTATTGATAGTAACACTTGGTTGATAGACAGTGGTGCATCTAGACACATCACGAGATATCGAGAGCATCTCTCAGACTTGATGGAGAAAGAGTCCAACCTTCATGTGGTAATTGGTGATGATGCTCAGTATTCGGTAAGAGGTTTTGGTAGCACTTCTTTAAATTTAGAATCTGGCATGTCCTTGCATCTTAGTGATATTCTATTTGTTCCTGGAATTAAGAGGAATTTAATTTCTATTTTTGCCCTAGAAGATAAAGGTTATCAAATAGCATTTTCTGAGGGTAAAGTACTTGCATGGCCTAAGAAATCTATTATTAAATCTGCTCGTGTTATTGGAAATAGATATGATAGTTTGTATAAGCTTTCAGCTAACCCTATTCGAGCACTCATTCATGAAGCTCCTGAATCTAGCAAGCTATGGCATAGAAGGCTCGTCCATCTTCACTATCAGGCACTTCCTTCACTTGAAAAGATGGTTAAAGGTATACCTAAACTTAATCAATTTCATGATGATGCTTGCAAAGGTTGTGCATTAGGTAAGAACACTAGAAGTCCATTAGGTAAGAACACTAAAAGTCCATTTCATAAAAATGAAAGTAGAGCTAAGGAAAAATTAGCACTTCTTCATTCTGATCTATGTGGACCCATGTCTGTTCCTTCACCTAGTGGATTTCTATACTATGTTACATTTATAGATGATTTTTCTAGAAAGACTTGGATTTACTTTCTAAAATCTAAAGAATTTGATGAAGTGTTAAGTAGGTTTAAAGAATTTAAAGCTCTAGCTGAAAATATGTCTGGTAAAAGGATTAAAGTGTTAAGATTTGACAATGGAGGTGAATACACTTCAAGTGGCTTCAATGACTTTTGTGTAGAAACATGAATTAAGAGGGAGTTCTGCTTTCCCTACAATCCTCAACAAAATGGTGTAGCCGAACGAAAGAATAGAGCCATTGTTAAAGCTGCCAAAGCTATGATTCACGATCAGGACCTGCAGACCTTCTTATGGGATGAAGCATCCAAGACTGCAACGTACATTCAGAATAGATGCCCTCATCGTGTCCTGAAGAATATAACTCCCGAGGAAGCTTTCACTGGATTCAAACCAGATATTAGCCACCTAAGGATCTTTGGAAGTCCTGTCTATGTTCATGTACCAAAGGAAAAGAGGACTAAGTTAGAGCCTTACGGGAAGAAGGGTATCCTTGTTGGCTATAGTGAATCTTCCAAGGCATTTGGCATCTACATTCCCGGCCAAAGGTATATTGAGGTAAGTAGGGATGTTACCTTTGAAGAAAATATTGCTTTCAAGAAATCTAAAGGTTCTCTTATTGATAATGATAAAGAAGTCAATGATAATCAAAATATGGATATTGATACTAACCCTGAGATTCAGAGGGAGTCTATAGAGCCTCCTGAACCTATTGAGCATGATGATTCTCCTCAGCCTCTGGTTCCAACTGATGGACCTAGAGATATTGCAGTTAGCAAGAAAAGACCACTTTGGGTTAGTGTTGATGTGTCTTTTGTACACGACCAATCACAAAATAAAGTACCTAAAGGTACCTTATCCTCTCTTGAACAAAGTTTCCCGACTGCTGAAGATCTCGCCGAAGGATCAGTCGGAGCAACTCCAAGGTTTTGATATGTAGGTTCTCTACGTGTGGATAAGCTCTTGCGGTATGATGTGATTTTGCTGGAATCACAAGGGGACTTATGTTGATGATCTGAGCGTCAGATTTGCTTTGGATATTACTGGAACGCGGAATTTCACTGGCCCTTGATTTTGAAGAAAGGAAAAAAGGATAAGGGTTGAAACGAAATCTATTTCTAACACTAAGAACGTAAGAGCAATGAATGACCTTTGATGAAATTCTAACTAAGTCTTTTTTTGACATCCTAGGATCATCTCCACAAGATTAGTGCGATCTTTTGAGGAAAGCTTTATGATGTTTAGATCACCGCTACAAGCATGGACACCGTCAGGTTGATGTATATCAACGAAGAAGCGATAATTGAAGTTAAGCTTAAGTTGAATGATTCCAGTTGACTACGCAAGGCAAGTCTGCAATCAACAAACCGCTAGTAGTATGGATATACGAATTTCACCGTTGATCATACAAATTTCTTCCATTCACCTAATAACATGAAATCAAATTTGAGAAGTATAGAGACCATGCAAATTGTTGAATCAATCCGTAGAATTCACCATTTCTTCAATGAAGTTTACAAGTCTTTTGCAACAATATCTTGGCAACAATCTTTGCCTTCTCTTTCTACTCTACTCTAACTATTTCTTACTCTCTGACTATTAACTATTAGCTAACCATTAACCTTTACAAATGAGGAGCCAAGGCTTTATATAGAGAGCCCTTTACAGATTGATGGCTCTGATTGATTTAGAACCAATGGCTAGGATTACAAGATAGAAACCCTAATTAGGGTTTGTTACAACAAACTTCCTTAGCCAATTAGAAAATTACATTCCCGAAGCAAGGATCAATAGGAAGCAGTGGTAGGTGCCTCGAAGTTTGTGTTGTCCCCATGAGTCAGGTACATTGAATCTGGACACGCTGAGGTGGACCAATCCGACTGGAGGAAAAGTGACTGGGATGCCACCTTGTCTAATGCTTGTGACTTGGTTGATCCTCCTCTGTCTTTGATATGATGAATGATGTACTTCCTTTGCTTGACTAGGCTTCCTTATTGTCAATTCTTCCTTCTCTAGTAGCATATCTCGCCTTGAAGTGTTGGCGAAGCCTTTCTTTGTCATCTTGTGGTTCCTTAGCGTGGTGAAGTGAAGGCTTTGGAGGTAGCTGTCAACTCCTTGAACACCTCTAGTCTTCCAATGCTTCAAAACACCTTGAGTCCACCTTTATGCATGTGGAATGTCCTTGATGATGATGGACTGGAATAGGTCGTCCTTGTCTTGGCTTGGTCTCCTCCTATCTGCAAAATAAATCAAAGGATGATTAAGTACATATGACATATTCATTTCAACATAGCATTTTCCACCTTAAATCATTAATGAGAAGACATCAAAATGGAATTTCACTCAATATCCTCTCTAGGGACAGGCCCTATTAGAATTTCGCTCTGGACCCTTTGGAAGGGTTAGGAGCGAAATTTGCATTTTAGCTCAAATTTCATCATTTCCTTGCCTTGAACTTCTCTTGACCTTTGAATCGCCTTCTCCTGAAGACATCATTGATTTGACCCCCAAAAAGACCAAAAAGAGGATTACGCTCTGGACCTAGGCCAAGGACAGGACCTATAGGGAATTTCGCTCTGGACCCTTTGGAAGGGTCAGGAGCGAAATTTGCATTCTAGGACAAAATCTTCACATTTTGTGACCACAACTTGTTCAAATGCAAGCCTAGAGATGTTTCTAATCTCAATCAACACTAGGTTTCATACAAAATTGGAACAAAATAGAGTTTTTAAGGATTTCGCTCTGGACCCTTTGGAAGGGTCAGGAGCGAAATTCTTGACTAAGCTCAAATTCCATCATTTCTCCACTCCAAAATGCCTCCCAAGACAAGCACATGCTAGCCTTCTCTCCACCAAGGCTTAGGAATTCATACCTTGACCTTCATCATGGGCAAACTAGGTGATTTTGGGAATTTCGCTTTGGACCCTTTGGAAGGTTCAGGAGCGAAATTCAAGTTTTAGACTTGATCCTTCATTTTCTTCATTCCAATTCACCTTACAAGGCAAGAATACCTCACTCCACCTTCAACCATGCCATAGGAATCAAAGTTTTGACTTCACACAAGGAGAAAATAGGTGTTTTGGAAGGGTCAGGAGCGAAATTCTTTCTTTGCTTGTTCTCTTACTTAGCTCCATTCTTCTCACTTTGTTCTACCTTGACTCTCCCTTTGGATCCTTCTCCCATGTATGCAACAATTTGTTTGACCTCAAAATGGCTTGCTAGGAGAAATTCGCTAAAAAACATGGCCAGGGACAGGACCTATCTAGGATTTCGCTCTGGACCCTTTGGAAGGGTCAGGAGCGAAAATTCTTGTCCTAGCCTAAAATCTTCATTTTTGATGGCCAAAACCCATTCCAGGACAATCCTAGGGGCATCTCCCAACTTCTCTCACCTTGGTCTAGGCTTGACTTGACGCAAATTTTGGAGGATAGAATAGGTTTTAGGATTTTCGCTCTGGACCCTTTGGAAGGGTCAGGAGCGAAACCTTTGTTCTTGAGCTCATTCCTTCATTCTTCCACTTCAATTCACCTCAAAGGTCAAGGAAACGTTACCCCATTCCTCTCTAGGCCATAAAAACCAAAATTTTGACTTGTTTTGAAGGGGAAATAGGTGATCTTAGGAATTTCACTCTAGACCCTTTGGAAGGGTCAGGAGTGAAATCCTAGTTTTGCTCAATTACTTCACATTTGTGGATTACTAGCAACTCAAAGTCATGCCCAAAGACATCTCCAATCCTAGTTCACCCTGACCCACACTTGTCTTGACATAAATTTGAGAGAAATGAGAGGTTTTGGGGAATTTCGCTCTGGACCCTTTGGAAGGGTCAGGAGCGAAATTCACACTCTAGGCTTGATATTTCATCTTTTCAACTCCAATCTTCTTTGTAAGGCAAAAATACATCATTCTACGCCCAAGGAACAAGGTTGGTAGCCTAAGCAAGGAAGCAAATGAGGTTAATGAAGAATTTCGCTCTGGACCCTTTGGAAGGGTCAGGAGCGAAATTCTCCTTCCAGGTTGATTTCCATCATTTCATCGCCTCAAACCTCCTCTCCAAGGCAAATATGTGTCCAAGTCCTCCAAACCATGCCTTAGAAGTTCCAAACTTGGTCAAGTTAAAGAACAAAATAGAGGAAATATTAATTTCGCTCTGGACCCTTTGGAAGGGTGAGGAGCGAAATCCATGTCTCAGTTCAAAATCTTCATTCCTCAATGCTTTCAATCACTTCCTGAGGCAAGAACATATCAATCTACCCCCACCATGTCCAAGGAACAAGGATGTTAGCCCAAACAAGGGAGAAAATAATGTCTAGGGAGAATTTCGCTCTGGACCCTTTGGAAGGGTCAGCAGCGAAATTCACATTTAGGCTCAAATCTTGACTTCAGTTCTCACATTTCTTCATCCAAAAGTGTTTTGCCTCAATAATGCTTGGGAATGAGTTAGTTTTAAGTTTGGGTCAAAGTAGAATGTCTTATGGAGAAATTCGCTCTAGACCCTTTGGAAGGGTCAGGAGCGAAATTTGACATTTTGGTCTCTCCGTTAGGATTCATATGTGGAATATAGCATTTAAGTATAAGTGACATTTCCTTATATCTTTCTTCTTTCTTATACTTTAAGTTATATTCCATATATACTGTCAGGATGTTTGAGAGTGGTTTCGGACCTCCAGGAGTTATAATGCAAAATCTAGTCTTTGGAGGATTCTTCAATTTTCCAGACTTAGTCAAATTTCCGGATTAGGATGACATTCCAGACTTAGCCAAATTTCAGGACATTGGAAGATCAGGATGATATTCCAGACTTTATCACTCACCAATTTGACCTAACTTAGACCTTCAAAGATGATATTCACTCACCAAGCTTCATTGACCTCCTCAAACTCAAACAAGACACAATTAGCAACAAGAGAAAAACCTTGTCCTAAGGAAGACTTTCAAAGATGACCCTAACCCGGAGCATCCACTGACTCATCTTTAGCTAAAACATAGCCTGCTCTCTTAGTGATCCCTCTGGCAACACTCAGCATGCAAAGGCTAATAGACAAAACCCTAAAAGACCTAGAAACAAACCCCAGAAAGCAAAAAAGTAGGGGTCCCTATTTGCAATGGGGCGATGTGTGAATACGTCACAACAGTTAGAAGCACAATTCAAGATGCAGAAAAGTTTGCAGCTCCTAGTGGCACTTTCAGATAAAGAGACCTTAGAAGCTGTCCAACTATGTTGCAATGATGTGTAACATCATTTAGGCTAAACCATCCAGCATAGAAGAAGTTGTGAGCCAGCAAGCATGGAAGTTAGCTATGGACGAAGAGTATCAATCCATCATCAAGAATGATGTCTAGGATATTGTGCCCAGACCTAAAGGTAAGTCTGTTGTTTCTTGCAAATTGTTGTTTAAAATTAAACACGTTGCTGATGGTAGTATAGAGAAATATAAAGGTAGATTTGTAGGTCGTGGTTTTTCTCAAAAGAAAGGCATAGATTATGAAGAAACTTTTGCTCCTATTGCTAGATATACTTCCATTAGAACTATTATAGCTATTGCTGCAGCCAAAGGTTGGAAGTTACATCAGATGGATGTAAAGACTGCTTTCCTTAATGGTGCTATTGAGGAAGAAGTCTATATTGAACAATCTGAAGGTTATGAGATTCATAATAGAGAAACTCATGTGTGCAGACTGAAGAAAGCTCTCTACGGCCTCAAGCAAGCTCCTAGAGCTTGGTATGAAAGAATTGATAAGTACTTAGTTAGTTTAGGGTTTTATAAGAATGATGCTGATCCTAACATTTACTTTAAAGTATTTAATGGTGAAATGCTAATTGTGGTTTTATATGTGGATGATTTATTTATGTGGATGATTTATTTCTAACTGATGAAGATAGTCTCATCATTAGGTGTAAGAAAGAATTAGCTACTAAATTTGAAATGAAGGATCTAGGTCTAATGCATTGCTTTCTAGGGTTAGAAGTGTGGCAAAGACCTAATGAAATTATTCTAAGTCAAGGTAAATATACTATTGATATATCGAAAAGATTTGGTATGATGGATTGTAAACCTATGTCTACTCCTATGAAAACTAACTTGAAGAAGTTGAGTATTTTTGCAGCTAACTCTGACTTTGCAGATCCTTCAGAGTACAGGTAGTTGATTGGATCCTTGATGTATCTAGTCAACACTAGACTAGATATTTGCTATGCAGTGAGTGCGCTTAGCCAATTCATGAACCAGCCAAAGCATGTTCACTTGGTGGCAGCCAAGCACATCCTGAGATACTTGCATGGAACAGTTGTCCATGAACTGAAGTATCCAATCAACACAATAATCAATTTGGAAGGCTACTCTGATTCTGATTGGGCCGGAAGTGTTACTGACAGGAAAAGCACTTCAGAAATATGTTTCAGCTTGGGTTCCACTATGATCTCTTGGGTCAGTAGGAAACAGTCCTCAGTTGCATTAAGTACTGCAGAAGATGAATACATTGCTTCAAGTGTGGCAACTAGAGAAGCAGTTTGGCTTCGCAAGCTTCCTGTGGGTTGTTTGGACAACCTTGGGAATCCACTGTTATTTATTGTGATAATCAGAGTTGTATTAAAATGTCTAATAATCCCGTGTTTCATGACAGGTCAAAACATGTGGAAACTCATTATCATTATGTTCGTGATATGACACAAAGAGGTGCCATCCCACTGAAATATATCAGCACTGATGAACAGGTTTCAGATGTTCTCACCAAGCCTCTAGCTCGAGTGAAGTTTGAGTACTTCAGAGAGAAGCTTGGAATTGTGGAGAACTCAACATTGATTGAGAGGGAGTCTCAATCTTAGTGATGCAATTTAGTTTGCATCCTCCACCCTCTGCGGGCAATGTAAGGTGGAGTCACCCTCTGTGGGCAATGCAAGGTGACATTGTATCCTTCTCTGGGAGAAGGCTGAGGTGTAAGACCTCTTCCATCCTCTGCGGGTAATGCAAGGGGGATCCATCCTCTACGGGCAATGCAAGATGGACATCATGAAATGAGTTCATGATATTTATGTGTTTTATTGTAGGTATACCCTATGAAGCTTATACATTCATCCTTGCGGGCAATGCAAGATGAAAGTCATGAATGGATCATGACAAGTGGTAGTTATCCTCTCTAGCTAAGAGGGAGTGTTGAAAATAATAGCTAGTTCGTATACCTGACTATGGCACTTTAATATTGTTAAAGTCAAATTTATTATCTCTCATGTAATTTGAACTATTGGGTTGGACCCAATCATGTAATGTGGAGGCAATTTGGGCTGGACCCAAACATGTAACGTGGAGGCAAGTAAAATGTAACTTGTAAAATATCAATGCAATTTAAATAAATAAACAAGCAAGCTGACTTGATGTATTAAGCGCCAAAGGTTGGATATAAAATCAACAACAAATGAAGTTATTGTCATCATCATCAACACTTGTAATCTGCTCTCCAATATTTGGCGATCTCTCTCCCTCTCTCTTGTGCAAACTTGCTCCTCATCCATTGTGTGAAGGCTGGCTGTTAGGTGATGCTATCGAGATCTTGCAAAGTTAATGAAGACTCGCCTTGTGCGAATTAGATGCTGATGATAAGGGCTGAAATCTCCAGTATCATATAAGAGGAATCCAGATCTGCTAACTTGCTGGTTGAACAACAACTTGAGATAAGCACACTTGTTATTTGTAACTAGGGCTGGCGGATTCCAATTGCCTTGGGCAACATTGGAATCCGCCTAAGGGGGCCAACCCCTTCTCCAACATATAGGGCCAGGCCCTATACCTCTCGGCTTCTCCTAAAAAGTCTCCACGCTACACTCAAATCCAACACGCCACCATGATAGGGCCAACCCTATCCATTTCGCATAAAAGAAATTAAATGAATTAAAAGGTTTAATTTGCAAGGCAAGCCGACATGGTTAGAAGTATTGCTCCTCCTATAAATAAGCATATACTTCACATAATAATCAAACTATTCAATTTTCAAGTAGATGCGAAATATATCTTGAGGAAGCGAAATACACATACAAGGCAGCAGATCATCAGTAGGAGACAATGAACTTCATTAAAGGCAGCAGATCATCATTAAAAGATAGTGAACTCCATTGAAGGCTCGAGCAAACCCTATAGAAGGATTGCGAACTAGTTGAAAGGTGCAGCTAACCCTTGTTATGCACAAGTAGTCAGATTAGAAGGACTGCAAATCGTGATCTTTGTCAGTAAGCTAATCGTGTAGACTTCTATGTCATCTTCCTTGTGAGTGCAACATCTATACTCCAGATAAGTGTGTAATTATCATTTGAATCCAAAACCATAATCAGATCTGAGGATCTTTTCTGGTTGGGTTTTTCCTCCTAGGAGGTTTTCCCAGGGTAACTGTGCCTTGTCTTTATGCATTCATTTTCTTTACTATGCTTAAATCTGGAAAACAGTAAATCTAATTAACCTTGTTAGAAACAAATTCTGATTTTCTGAGTATTATTTAATCTGAAAGTACTAAAAATAACATGGTATCAGAGCTATAGGCTAGATCAACTTTCAGATTTTAGAATTCAGTACTCCTTTATTTCCAAATTGTTGTCGCATTTGCAGGTCAGGTCAATGGGGCTGAAAGTTGAAGATAGGTTTGATGGGAATCTCAATTTTACTGCATGGAAGGTTCAAATCAAGTTGGCACTAGAGGAAGATCTTCTCCAATTCATAGAAATGAAAGAGCTAACTGAACCTACGGATGTAGCCGAGCTAAAACAATTCAAAAAGGATGCTGTCAAGGCCAGGAAGATTCTCATTGATTCAGTCAAAGACCGCCTAGTCACCTCTATTGCCTCATTTACCACTGCAAGGGAAATGTTCAGCCATCTACAAGGTACATATGAAGTTAACAATCTCAGTAGGGCAATTACTTTAAGACAACAACTACTTATTATCAAAATGGCAAAAGAAGATTCTGTTATTTCCTACTTTATGAGAATTTCAGAACTAAAGAATCAGCTAGGTTTAATTGGTCATAACATGGAAGACAAAGATCTTGTTATGATTGCCCTAAATGGTCTACCTCACTCATGGGAGTCATTTATCCAAACCATAAGTGGCAGGACTGAGTTACCTACCCTTGATTGCCTTAAAAATGATTGCATCCAAGAAGAGTCTCGCCTCATCACAAGAAGGCAAACCAAAAGTCCCCATGTAGATGATCATCACATGCTTGCATCCCAATGCAAGAAAGGGGGAAATTGGAAGAAGCCTTATCCAAAAAGAAATAGGGAATTCAGACCATTTAGTTCCCAACACCCTTGGAAGAAACCAAGAGATACCTCGCGTGTCCGATGCTTTAGATGTGACAAATTTGGTCACTATGCTAAAGAATGTCAGAATAACCCTACCCAAAGTGAAGCCAACCTAAATGAAGTCTCAGAACAAAATGATGATTTCTTATTCATCTCCGCTCTATCTAGCAGTGTCCCTTCAAATAGTAATACATGGTTGATTGACAGTGGTGCTTCCAGACACATCACAGGCTACCGTGATCATCTTTCAGACTTAGTAGAAAAGGATACCAGGCTTCACGTGGTAATTGGTGATGACGCTCGTTGTTCGGTAAGAGGTTCTGGCTCTACTTCTCTAAATTTAGACTGGTATTTCTCTGCACCTCAGTGATATCTTGTTTGTTCCTGGAATTAAAAGAAACCTAATTTCCATTTCTGCTCTAGAAGATAAAGGTTATCAAATTGCATTTTCTGAGGGAAAAGTTCTTGCTTGGCCTAAGAAATCTAGTTTTAAATCTTCTCTTATAATTGGTCATAGATATGATAGTCTTTATAAGCTCTCTACTAACCCTATTCAAGCCCTCATTAATGAGGCTCCTGAATCCTGTGAGCTATGGCATCGAAGACTTGGACACTTGCATTATCAAGATCTTCCTTCCTTTGAAAAGTTAGTCAAAGGTATGCCTAAACTCAGTCAAATTCATGATAATACTTGTAAAGGTTGTGCTATAGGTAAAAATGTTAAAAGTCCTTTTCATAAAAGTGAAAATAGAGCTAAAGACAAACTAGAACTTGTTCACTCTGATTTATGTGGTCCTATGTCGATAGCATCTCCTAGTGGATTTCTTTATTACGTAATCTTCATAGATGATTTCTCTAGGAAAACTTGGATCTATTTCTTGAAATCTAAAGAATCTGATGAAGTCTTAAGTAAATTTAAAGAGTTTAAAGCATTAACTGAAAACTCCTCTGGTAAAAGAATTAAATGTCTAAGATCTGACAATGGAGGTGAGTACACCTCCGGTAGCTTTTATGATTTTTGTGTTGAGTGAGGAATTAAGAGGGAGTTTTGTGTTCCATACAATCCTCAACAAAATGGTGTTGCTGAAAGAAAGAATAGGACTATTGTTGAGGCTGCAAAGGCTATGATTCACGATCAAGACTTGCAGACCTTCCTATGGGTTGAGGCTTCTAGAACAACAATGTATATCCAAAATAGATGTCCACACCGTGTTCTAAAGAACATGACCCTTGAAGAAGCCTTCACAGGATCCAAACCAGACATCAGTCACCTTAGAATTTTTGGAAGTCCCGTTTATGTTCATGTGCCCAAGGAAAAGCGATCAAAGTTGGAACCCTCCGGTAAGAAAAGCATGCTAGTCGGCTACAGTGAATCCTCCAAGGCATTCAGGATATACATCCCGGGTCAAAGGTATGTTGAGGTAAGTAGGGATGTTACATTTGAAGAAGACATTGCTTTTAAGAAATCGAAAGGTTCTTGTGTTATTGATGAAGCTAATGACAATCAAGATATAAATGTTGATACTAACCCTGAGATTCAGAGGGAGCTGGTTGAACCTCCACCTCAAGAAGAACATAATGATCCACTAGAGCCCATGAATCCCACTGATATTCCTAGTGACATTGTCATTACCAAAAAGAGGCCTCTTTGGGTAAGAAACACCATTCAAGAAGCCGAAAGATTTGCTGCTCCCAGTGACACCTTCCGTGAAACTAAGAGACCTCAGGTATTCTCCAACTACGTTGCATTGATGTGCAATCTCATTGAAACTGAACCTTGCAATGTTGAAGAAGCCTTGATTCATCATGCTTGGAAGCTTGCTATGGATGAAGAGTATTAGTCAATCATCAAGAATGATGTGTGGGATATTGTGCCCAGACCCAAAGGTAAATCTGTTGTTTCCTCTAAATGGTTATTTAAAATTAAACATATTGCTGATGGTAGTATTGAAAAATATAAGGCTAGATTTGTAGCTCGTGGTTTTTTTCAAAAGGAAGGCATAGACTATGAAGAAACATTTGCTCCTGTTGCTAGATATACTTCTATTAGAACGATAATAACTATTGCTGCTGCTAGGGGTTGGAAACTACATCAGATGGATGTTAAGACTGCCTTCCTTAATGGTGTCATTGAGGAAGAGGTCTATATTGAGCAACCTGAGGGTTATGAGATTCAGGATAGATTAACTCATGTGTGCAGGTTGAAGAAAGCTTTGTATGGCCTTAAACAAGCTCCTCGTGCTTGGTATGAAAGAATTGATAAATAATTGCTAAGTCTAGGTTTTTGTAAAAATGATGCTGACTCTAACATATACTTTAAGGTAGCCAATGATGAAATGCTAATTCTAGTTCTATATGTGGATGACTTATTCCTTACTGGTAAAGATGAACTTATTATTAGATGCAAGAAAGAACTAGCTTCAGGATTTGAAATGAAAGACTTAGGTCTAATGCATTATTTTCTAGGTCTAGAAGTATGGCAAAGATCTAACAAAATTTTTCTAAGTCAAGGAAAGTATACTATTGACATTTTGAAAAGATTTAGAATGATAGATTGTAAACCCATGTCTATTCCTATGAAATCTAACTTAAAAAAGTTAAGTGTTTTTGCAGCTAACTCTGATTTTGCAGATCCATCAAAGTACTGACAGTTGATTGGATCACTGATGTATCTAGTTAACACTAGACCAGACATATGTTTTGCTGTGAATGCTCTCATCCAGTTTATGAGCATGCCCAAACATGTTCATGTTGTTGCGGCCAAGCACATCCTAAGATACTTGCGAGGCACAGTTGGTTTTGGGCTGAAGTATCCCTTTACACTTCAATAACCTTGGAAGGTTATTCAGATGCAGACTGGGCTGGAAGCGTCAAAGACAGGAAAAGCACCTTCGGTATTTGTTTTAGCTTGGGATCCGCAGTGATCTCTTGGGCTTGCAAAAAACAATCCTCAGTGGCATTGAGTACTGCTGAAGTTGAGTATATTGCAGCAAGTGTAGCTTCCAGAGAAGCAGTGTGGCTTCGTAAGCTTCTTGCTGGGCTGTTTGGTCAGCCTTGGGATCCTACAGTTATTCACTGTGATAACCAGAGTTGTATTAAAATGTCTATCAATCCAGTATTTCATGACAGGTCAAAACATGTGGAAACCCACTATCATTTCATTCAGGATATGGTGCAAAGAGGTGCTATTCAGCTAAAGTATGTCAGCACTGATGAGCAGGTTGCAGATATTCTTACCAAGCCTCTATCCAAAGTGAAGTTTGTGTACTTCAGGGACAGACTTGGTATTGTGGAAAATGAAACCCTAATTGAGAGGGAGTCTCAATCTCAGTGATACATTGTGTTGTATCAAACCACCCTTTGCGGGCAATGTAAGGTGGTATTGTAAACTTCTCAAGGAGAAGTGTAATTATTAGCCATCCTCTGCGGGCAATGTAAGATGGTATTGTAAATCTTCTCAGGGAGAAGTGTAAGTGTTAACCATCCTCTGCGGGCAATGTAAGATGGTATTGTAAATCTTCTCAGGGAGAAGTGTAAGTGTTAAACCATCCTAGATATGTAAACATCAAGGCCATTGCTCATAACAAAATAGGGTCCAATTCTTCAAGAACCAACATTGATCAATATTGACAACCACATCAAAGATTGATGAAATTAATCCCATTAAGATTGAATAAAAGCAAGAGAAGACCAAAGCGTAATCAAAGGGAATATCCTGAAGTTAGACAATCCTTTTGATTAATGAAACAACAAGAATGAAGGAGGAGGTTGTGGATAGGAACAAACTCCAAAAATCCATTAGTCCAAAGGGAAAGCTGAAGTAGAGGTCCGAGTTGAAGCATAAGTCAGAGTTGTAGTTGGGGCTGTAGATGTCATAACATCCAACTGACCAATGAACAACAACCTGCATTATATGGAGGAAGAGTGGCTCATTATCATCAAACATTTTCCTGTTCGAGATGAAGCATGTGTGGATCTTGTAAATCAAGTTTGGTCAAAGGAATAGATAGAGCCTTCTATGAGGAAAGTCGTTGTTGTGAGATGGAGAGAGGGAAGTATACAAAAGCAATCTTAGTGATATTAAAGGGTTGTTGGTTGAAGAAGAAATCAAGCCTAAAACACCAAGGGAAAGGATTGAAGTTGAAAAGAGAGAACCCAAGGGTGATATTAGTGTGGAGCATTGAAGTCTCCAGAAGGTTTGAGCTTTCTTATGTGTCCAGGAGTTTCAAGAGACCATGAAAACATTTGAATTAGAGCTTCTTGAGGAGAGGGTTCTAGTCACTGAATTCTCATCAAGGATAAACCATGGTTAGTCTACCAGTGAGCACTAGAAAGGTAGAATAGATTTAGTTCATGGGAGATGGATCCGAGAATCTAGTCAGACATTGCAAAACAAAGATGACGGTTAGAGGTCATTTTCTGGTTAAAGAACCAAGGCTTGTCAAGGCTGTCCCTTCCTTGTATGTACTTGAATTTGAGTCCCATTAAGTTAAATCAAGTAATTTTGCTAGATAATATGATGGTACCATTCGAATTGAGATGAGGGGAGATATCAGCTAGGCAATACCATGATTGTAATTTTTTTTAATGACTGAAAATCAAGTGTTTTGTTTAAATTGTATAATTTTTCTAGAGGAACCCAAAGTTAGTGTGCCAATGATATCTTGCAGATAGAATCCAAGTAAAGCGTTTTTTTTTTTTACTTTCATATGTTTTCCAAGAGGGACCTAATGATAGATTTAAATTCCTTGTATAAGCTATGTCATGTCCCCTCCTTGATCATTATATATTTATATATATATATATATATCCTAAATGAAACGATTATTATTAATTAATATAATAATTACCAAAGAATGACTATTTGAAATTTATTTATATATTTATTACTAATTAAAATAAAATAAAATAATATTATATTATAAGATATAATTTACACAATCAATAATAAATAATAATAATATAAAAAAATAGGTAATAGTAAGATATAATATTCGCAGCTATATAACTTCAACACCTCACAATCAAGGAATAAAGATATAAGGGTATGCAATCAACTAAGTTAATAAATAGCTCTTACATTAATTTATAATATCTATCATACAAGAGAGATTATAATAGAAATAAAATACATATCAATTAATAGACGGTATCGATGTATTAACAACAAACATCAAGCATATTATCACAATCAACAATTAACATTCTCTAAATCATAAGTATCAATTAACATTAAGGTATCAATGCATTAAGGGAAGACTAGAATCAGCCAATGTGGTAACAAATATCAATAAACAACAAGATACGATAATAAATAAGTATCGAAAATTAGTAACCGTGTATTTCTCTATCACAAACATCGCAGCCCTATGAAAATCATTTTAAACAATCAAGAGTTAATAAAGATAAAAGTTATTCATAAAACAAATGAGTTTAATTAAAAATTAAATTAAATTAAGAGTTTTCGGGGAAGCAACTGAAAGGTTGTGAATTAAAAAATAATTTATCAAAGGCAGCAACTGTTTGAAAAAGGTATGACCGTTTGCCCATTGAGGAGGGGATATATTTAATAAGAACACATGGAACAAGAAAAGGGGGAAAAAAAGGTATGATTTCTATACAAGGAAGGAACTCATTTAGTAAAAAGAGGTAAGGAAGAAGGGAAGGTGCTCGGGGAAAAGAGGTAAGTAATAAATAAATATTTTAATATATATATATATATATTAATAAATATAATTAAATGCATCTGTTAATAAATGAATATTTTATTATATATATATATAATTAAATGCATATGTTAATAAATGAATATTTTAATATATATATAATAAATATATATATATATATTAATAAATATAATTAAATGCATATTTTAATATATAGGTTAATAAATGAATATTTTAATATGTATATTAATAAATATAATTAAATGCATATTTTAATATATAGGTTAATAAATGAATATTTTAATATGTATGTTAATAAATATAATTAAATGCATATTTAAATATATAGGTTAATAAAGGAATATTTTAATATGTATATGTTAATAAATATAATTAAGGCATATTTAATATATACGTAATGGATATAAATTTTTTTATATCTATGTTAATGAAGGGTTTTTAGGTGTTAAGGAATATGTAAACGTATGTTAATGAATATGGGGAAATATATTAATGAATAGTTAGGAATACACGTTAATAAATAAATGTGAGTATATGATAATGAATGTTTTATGAATATATGTTAGGGAATACATGTAAATCAGGAATATGTAAATGTGGATTATGGAATGGAAAATAGTAATAAAAATGCAAAAATGTATTATAAATGTGATTATATGATGGAGGCTATAGGGAGGAAACTCCCTATGCCTAATGGAGGGATTATGATAATCCCTAGGGCAGTATATATACTGAACACTGATATGCATATGTATGGTTTGGTTGATTAAACTCAACCAAGAAGAGACGGATCTGACCGATTCCCTTCGAGGACTTGGATGATGGAGGCATCACCCAAGACAAGGAATAGACAAGGGTCTTCCTTGGATGGCTTGGATGTAAGAGGTTACACCCAAGACATGACTTGACGGATCTGGCCGGTCCCCTCTAAGGACTTGGATGATGGAGGCATCACCTAAGGCAAGGAATAGACAAGGGTCTTCCTTGGATGGCTTGGGTGTAAGAGGATAGGATTCAAACTCATTTTCGTTTCCTGGAGGGCTTGGGACCAAGGGGTACCAAGAGGGCGAGCTTCACAGCCGCCTAAGGACATACTTTCGTATGACATTTGTATCCTTTTTATTAGATAAAAATTATGATTATGTTGATTAAGTATTAAAGTTAGATTGCAAATTAGATTACTTATTTATATATATATATATATATATATATATATATATATATATATATATATATATATATATATATATATATATATATATATATATATATATGTTTGTTGTGTTCTAACAATCTGTTTTGCAGGTTAATGATCTCTAACTAGTAGGGACATTACAAGCTATGACATCATGTGGAAGTTGTTAAGATGCCTAGGGAGATGATTTTGAGGTGTCACTATGGTGACATCTTTATGCAAACAATTTTGTGGTAAAGTGCATGAGATAACATGTGGGTCTATATATGTTATAGAAAAATATTACTTTTGTAGATTCAAGTTATGATTCAACCTAGAAGACATTAGATGGTTGATATAATGACTATGTTGATATATAGTGGTAGCAACACCATGTTCAAAGCATTGGTTTGAGGGATCGACATTTGTCAAGCTGATAATCATGATGTGTTCTTAACTACTACTCCTCATAAGAACCATTTAATGAGCAATTTAGAATGGTCGTTTCTAGTTGTAAGAGTATGTCATGTGTTGCATATTGATGCTTGGACACCTGTCAAGATGCCAAATTAGAATTGTTCATTTCATCTATCAATAGTTGTATATTTTGGGATGTTTCATTTCAGCATCTAAAATCTTGTAGCTATTGGAAGGTGAATCTTTTCATCTTTTGCATCAATTATTTTTTCCTCTCGTGATAGACAAGATCTATGAAGATAAATACTTGGTCTAGAAGTAGAGAGAGGGATTTTTGGAATTCGGAAGAGTGAAGTTGCCAATAGAGGAAATCTTGAAAGGAAGTGAGTTTCTGAAGCTTGCAAGAGAGTTCTATTAGAAAGTCTTTAAGTTAAGAAAGGTGTAGATTGTGTATTTCTAAATTGAGTTTGAGAATCGTGTAGAAGAGTGGTGTGTTTGCAATTCTTCCAATTATTTTATGTATTGAGTTTTTTTAAGAAATTAACTATGTACCTCAGGGATGTGTCCCCGACATTTTTAGACCCTATACACTATAGGGTACCTTTCAGGTCTTTGGGGATGTGTTGAATCAGAGTTTCGTGACTCGCGGCGAGTCACGCGAGTCAGTGGGCCGGGTGACCCCTGCCGGGTCACGGTGACCCTGACCCGGGCTTGGATGGGTCAAGGGGCTTGACTCGCCCGACTCGTCAAGTCAGCAAGTCACTCCCTGACTCGCCGAGTCTGAGGGTCGTGACCTGGCCGACGTCACTTAAAAAAGTGCAGTAAAAAAAACAAAAAAAAACATAACATTTCTTAATGATTTCTTTTGCCATTTCCCTTTCTTATAACCCTAAAAGGGATTGGCCAGGAAGACACAGAGGTTGAGGTTGTGGCTATGGCAGAGGAGGAGGATAGAGCACGATCAGACACAACACCTATGGCTACTCAGACTGGCACATCATAGGCAGAGACTATGGCTACTCAGTCATCCAGGACCTACCTTAGACGCCTTTCTAGGAGGCAGATAGACGAGGCTGAGCCAAAGCCTGAGCCATAGACTTGTTTTTGTTTACACTTTACAGTTACATATATGTTTGGGAACATTTGAAGTCATGGATTTTATATACATTGGACAACATTTATAACTCTATATATCTATGTTTTCTAATTCCTTCAGCTACAATTTACATTTCTATGCATATGATGGATGTATGTTTATGTATGTGATCAAATTAGCTTCTATTTGATGATGTTAAGTGTCTTTAAGCTTAATTCAATAATGGGTGTATGAAACAAGTTTTAAATCGTTAAAAATCTCGAAATTTCAAGTGTTTTCTTATTTTGCCGAGTCATTGCCGAGTCCGAGCTGAGTCAGCCTTGCCGAGTCCAAGTCTGGGAACTTTGTATTGAATGCTCCTCCAATTGTCTCTTTGCATAAACTCTAGGAAACATCTTTGGGATGTTCTTTTTTTAGGGAATGGAAGGGGACGGTTAGTCATCCCCTATGGCCTAGTAAAAAATGAAACACAAAATTAACAAAAAAGGGCATGTCATTGGCTTTGTTTTAATCCTATAGTTTGAGGATGAAACAATAGGTTAGAAGATGTACAGTGAAAAAGATAAGAGTTAAGTCTTCCTTAAGGCATTTGTGTGGCCATCCTTGTATGCCTAGATCATTTGAGAATCTTAAAAAATATAAGAGTTATTCTTGTGTGCTGCTTGAGAAGTTTTGGGAAAAGTTCTGTTTCTGTCTGAGATTCAGCTTTCTGGCTTGAGATTATAGTTAGCAGGTTTAGCAGCACTTGCTGCAGATTCGATCAGAATCTGAGCTTTTCAGGTCAGCTGAACTGTTTTGGACTGAATTTGAACACGTTAATTTTTGATAAATGAAAAAAATGCTTAAAATCATTAAAAATAGCAATGGAAAGAAATACCCAACAGATCATCTCCATGGAAGACCTGAATGGTATGCCACTATTCTGATGGGCATACATGTTAGAACGATATTTTGTATTTTGTTGTCACAATCCTTAATGGTGTAACCAATGTAATCAGACAGTCATACCAACGAAGCTTCTCACCATGGCTGATATGGTTGGTTGTTAGTAAAAATGATTCTTACCCAGAGATTTACATTTGCTCTTGGCAGCTATGATTAATTTTATGGTTCAGAGGCCTAGCAGCATGATCCTCTTTGGGTTAACAACTTAACAGTGACATGAAACCTACTGATGTAGTTTTAACCAGGTTTATCTAGGTTTTTGAGGTTCATAGAATTGTGAAAATATGGAAATTATATAAACATGGAATAGTACAGATTTTGTGAGCACAGAATGTGGAGGATTATGCATAAATCCAATGGGGAGGTTGCATGCAGCAGGTGCAGAACAACCCTGTTTGATTGATTTCTAAACTTTTACTAAATGTCATGGTGATTGGGTTTAAACTTTGAAGTGACTGGAAATACTTTTCTTTTTCATTGTTGACTGTTGCTCCATCTAATATTCATTTCTTTTCATATTTTACTTCCTTTTGAATATTATTGATCTCGTGTATTAATATTGAAATATAGAATCTTAAAGTAGGCCTATTGTCATACTTATCCATTTAACTACTTCCCAGGCTACTGATTTGATCTAATCTAGTCCGGTAGGAAAGGTTTTTTGAATATGTTCAAGGTAGATTTGTAAAATACCATGCAAAATTAATGCAATGACCTTGTTGCCTTTTAATTGCGGCAAAGGGAGAAGATTCTTGAACACATTTTCACTCCTGTAATAAGAAAAACTTAATTCTATCTTACATTCCCCATTCATTCCATACACACTTTCATGCATTAAATTGATTTGACTGACCCATTTGTAAATTCTAGATAATATGAATGAATATCTAGAAAGAAATAATATAGACGGATAGACTTTGGCATTGAATACATCTGATAATTTTCCCCTTCTAAGTCAGATTTTATATATTCTGATATAGTGCTTCATCTGTTTAGTAGAATGGGGACTCTGCTCATGTATTGCAAATTTTTGATGAGGAAGCACAAGCCATGCAATCGGCTCAAAATTCATCATCCATGCTTGATGAAGCATATTCTACAGGGATAGCTGTTCTATCTAAGTATGCGGAACAAAGAGACCGCTTGAAGGTAATTCGTAGTGTATTTATTTTTGAAAATTTCTAGTGGACTCTGTCTTTATAGGAAAGTTAACGACCTGCTTTACTTGGGTGATTAAGTACTTTGTATGTAAAGTCTTGCACTCTTAGCATAGGATAATGTTCACTCTTTTTGATCAGCATACTCTAGAATAGGATTATGTATTGCATTCTGTTTGCTCTGTACTCATGGCAATGGACAAGTGAGAGTTATAATTACAGCTACCACAGGTTATCTCTTATATCTCATGGCAATAACAGTCTAGCTATACTTCTATAGATGAACTTAGCAACAACAGATTTGTTTCTGTTATGAATGATACTAACAAATGGACTAGTTGAATATTATAGCACTATCAAAGGACCATTAATGTTCAAACCTAAAAAAATTAAAATGCAATTCTTTTTACTGCAACCACAGTAAGTTATTTTAGTGATCTTTACTGCAAAGTTTAGGTTTTACTCTTAGTCACAGGGTTTTCTGAATTTTAAGGAAAAAATTCAAAATCTGGCAAACTTCATGAAAATCTTAAAAAATCATTTAAGTTTGCTCCAAATTTGTACGGAAAAAAGGTTGAAGGTTTTTATTAAAATATATTTTAAAAATGCATTTTCGAATAATTTTTTTTGAGTTTTTCACAATCTATTTCATTTGAAATCCATGGGAGCAATCTAGAACAATGAATACCCCATTTAAAACCCATTGGAGTGATTCAGAACAGTAAATACGTCATTCAAAACCTTGGAAATTGCATCCATCACAAATACATCCCCTCGATTCGATATCAGTCGTGAATTTTGAAAATGAATTCTATAAGCAATTTGACGGACTCTCAATTTAACACAAATTTGGCATAAGAACTCTGCTAGTTCTTATATTTTAAGGTTCTATAATGTATATGTGCCATGTTTTCATATGAATATTTTAAATTTCCTTATTTTATATAGCTGTCCCCAAAATTGGCAAAAAAAATCACCGTCCCAGAAACGCATACCCCTGTCCCCTGCCGTCCCCGTCTCGGAAACTCGGAGTAACATAGGAATTTTCTAAAAATAAAATCTCAAAATGTCTACAAACCAATTATACTCTTATGATCCTACTATGCTCAACATCACTCTTTTTGCATCACATAAGAAATAAGAGAAATTGTGCCAACATAATGTTTGCAAAATGGATTTTTCAGAAAATGAAATAACGTGATATAAAATCAATGAATTAGATCTACTCTAGATCCAAATTTCCATTGAACCCTAAGAAGAGATTAACATATGCTATCCACATAAGGTGGGCATGGTAGAGTGCACAAACAATACACATAATTCCAATTCTAAATAGATGAATACCTTAATATTGAATGCAATTTTAAACACGATTCTTGAAGATATTCTATTTGCTTCCACCCACACAATAGACAAACGATCCCAAATCTTTCTTCTTCGATTGTGCAGCAATTTACAAGCTATCCCAAAGCCACTTCCAAATCAAGTACAATCCAAAGCGAGGGGGAGAATTTTCAAGCAAAAGGAAAAGAAAATGATAAAATGAGCTCTTTCTTTCCTTTCTAACTTTCAAAAATCCCTAAACTGTTATTAGACTTTTCTTTTCGTTTCCCACTAACAAATAACTCACAAGTAGTAATTTCCAATAGATAATTTCATATTAGATACTTTTCTCTGAAGATATTTTCCCAAATAAGAAAACAATCTTAGGAAAAATGCCAATATTACTATACAAGTTAATTCTCTCCCAAATGAACTAACACATTGTTGATGTGTTTTTCATGCACATGTGAACACAGAATAAAATACCAAGGTATCTTATCCTCTCTTGAACAAAGTTTCCTGACTGCTGAAGATCTTGCTGAAGGATCAATCAGAGTAACTCCAAGGTTCTTGTATGTAGGGTCTCTACGTGTGGATAAGCTTCTCGCGGTATGATGTGATTTTGCTGGAATCACAAGGGAACTTACACTCGATGACCTGAGTGTCTGATTTGCTTTGGATATTACTGGAACATGGAATTTCACTGGCCCTTGATTTTGAAAAAGGAAAAAAGGATAAGGGTTGAAACGAGTTCTATTTCTAACACTAAGAATGTAAGAGCAATGGATGACCTTTGATGAAACTCTAACTAAGTCTTGCTTTGACATGCTAGGATCATCTCCACAAGGTTAGTGCGATCTTCTAAGGATGGCTTTATGATGTTTAGATCACCGCTACAAGCATAGATACCGTCAGGTTGATGCATATCAATGAAGAAGCAATAATTGAAGTTAAGCTTAAGTTGAATGATTCCAGTTGACTACACAAGGCAAGTTTGCAATCAACAAACTGCTAGTAGTATGGATATACAAATTTCACCATCGATCATACACATTTCTTCCACTCATCTAATAACATGAAATCAAATTTGAGAAGTATAGAGACCATGCAAATTGTTGAATCGACACATAGAATTCACCATTTCTTCAATGAAGTTTACAAGTCTTTTGCAACAATGTCTTGGCAACAACGTTTGCCTTCTCTTTCTACTCTACTCTAAAATGCTACGAATTATTGACTATTCTCTCTAACTGTTTCCTATTCTCTAACTATTAACTATTAACCTTTACAAATGAGGACCCAGGGCTTTATATAGAGAGTCCTTTACAGATTGACGACTCTGATGGACTTAGAATCAATGGCTAGGGGTACAAGATCGAAACCCTAATTAGGGTTTGTTATAACAAACTTCCTTAGCCAATGAGAAAATTACATTCCAGGAGTGTGGACCAATAGGAAGCAAGGGTAGGTACACCGAAGTTTGTGCCGCCTCCGATGAGTCAGGTACATTGAATCTAGACATGCTGAGGTGGACCAATCCGACTGGAGGAAAAGTGATTGGGATGCCACCTTGTCTGACGTCTGTGTCTTAGTTGATCTCTTTTCTGTTTCAATTTGATGAATGATGTATTCCTTGATTCTCTATGTGCTTGATGAGGCTTCCTTACTGTCAAGTCTTCTTTCTCCGGTAGCATACCTTGCCTTGAAGTGCTGGCGAAGCCTTTCTTTGTCATCTTGTGGTTCCTTAGTGTGGCGAAGTGAAGGTTTTGGAGGTAGCTGGCAACTCCTAGAACACATGTAGTCCACCTTTATGCCTTTGGAATGTCCTTGATGATGATGGACTAGAACAAGTCGTCCTTGTCTTGATCTTCTTACATCTGCAAAACAAACCAAAAGGTGATTAAGGACACATAATAAATTCATTCAACATAGCATTTTCTACCTTAAAACATCAACAAGAAGACATCAAAATGAAGCTTGCTCAAAATCTTTCCCAGGGATAGGCCCTATAAAATTTTTGCTCTGGACCCTTTGGAAGGGTCAGGAGCGAAATTTGCATTTTAGCTCAAATTTCACCATCTCCTTGCCTTGAACTTCTCTTGACCTCTGAATTGCTTTCTCATGAAGATATCATTGATTTGACCCTCAAAAAGACCAAAAGAGGATTTCGCTTTGGATCTAGGCCAAGGACAAGACCTATTTAGAATTTCGCTTTGGACCCTTTGGAAGGGTCAGGAGCGAAATTTGCATTCTTGGCTCAAATTCTTTTCATTTGGTGACCATACTTGCTCAAAGGCATGCCTAAGGATGCCCTTAATCTCAATCAACACTAGGTTTGATGCAAAATTGGAGCAAAATAGAGTTTTTAAGGAATTCGCTCTGGACCCTTTGGAAGGGTCAGGAGTGAAATTCTTGATTAGTCTCAAATTCTATCATTTTTCTACTCCAAAATGCCCCCTAAGACAAGCACATGGTAGCCTTCTCTCCACCAAAGCTTAGGAATTCACAACTTGACCTTCATCATGGGCAAATTAGGTGGAATTGAGAATTTCGCTCTGGACCCTTTGGAAGGGTCAGGAGTGAAATTCAAGTTTTAGACTTGATCCTTCATTTCCTTCACTTCAATTCATCTTACAAGGCAAAAATACATTACTCCACCGTCAACCATGCCATAGGAATCAATGTTTTGGCTTCACACAAGGAGAAAATAGGTGGTTTGAGGAATTTTGCTCTGGACCTAGGCCAAGGACAGGACCTATAGGGAATTTCGCTCTGGACCCTTTGGAAGGGTCAGGAGCGAAATTCTCCTTTTGGGTTGATTTCTACCACTTCATCGCCTCAAACCTCTTCTCAAAGGCAAATATGCATCAAAGTCTCCTCAACCATGCCTCAAAAATCCAAAACTTGGCCATATCAAAGAGCAAAATAGAGGAAAAGTGAATTTCGCTCTGGACCCTTTGGAAGGGTCAAGAGTGAAATTCTCATTTTAGGCTCATTTTCACCTTTTTCCTCCCTTCTTTAGCTTGGATATAACTTATTAGGCCTCTCCTGATCATCCTCCAATCCAAGTTAGCATTCACTTCAAGGTTTTGTGAAGAAAAAAGGGTCTCATATGAATTTCGCTCTGGACCCTTTGGAAGGGTCAGGAGCGAAATTCCTCCTTATGCTCAAATCCTGACTTCATTTTCATATTTCTTCACTCCAAATAACTGTTTTGCCCTCAACAATGCCTGGGAATGAGTTAGTTCTAAGTTTGGATCAAAGTAGAATGTCCTATAGAGGAATTCGCTCTGGACCCTTTGGAAGGGTCAGGAGCGAAATTGAAATTCGCTTTGGACCCTTTTGGAAGGGTCAGGAGCGAAATTTGACATTTTGGTCTCTCCGTCAGGATTCATATATGGAATATAACATTTAAGTATAAGAAACTTATACTTTAAGTTATATTCCATATATACTGTCAGGATGTTTGAGAGTGGTTTCGGACCTCCAGGAGTTATAATGCAAAATCTAGTTTTTGGAGGATTCTTCAATTTTCCAGACTTAGTCAAATTTCAGGATCAGGATGACATTCCAGACTTAGCCAAATTTCAGGACATTTGAAGATCAGGATGACATTCCAGACTTCATCACTCACCAATTTGACCTAAATCAGATCTTCAAAGATGATATTCACTCACCAAGCTTCATTGACCTCCTGAAACTCAAACAAGACACTATTAGCAACAAGAGCAAAACTAGGCCTAAGGGAGACTTTCAAAGAAACCCTAACCTGGAGCACCTGCTGACTCCCCTTGACTCAAGCAGAGCCTGCCATCCTAGTGATTCCTTTGTCAACACTCAAAATGCAAAGGCTAATAGACAAAACCCTAAAAACCTAGAAAGCAAACCCCAGAAAGCAAAAAAAGTAGGGGTCCCCATTTGCAATGGGGCGATGCGTGAATACGTTACAACACACATATATCTAATTAGTTTGGCCAAGGCATAAAGTCTAAACAATCTTACAATTTTAGACACATTTTGAAATATCACAATATTAAATGCATAAGATCATTCCATTATGATAATTAAAATATTCAACTTCAAAATTAATCATATAGGTAAATCACAAACATTTCACAACAAGCAAATGCAAAAAATGATTAAATGCAAAGGGAAACCAGGAAAGGAAATAAACATATTGGTTATTCTAACTGATTGTCCCAGAACACCTATGAATTGACAAATCTTTCAATCTAGAGGTTCTAAGGGTAGTGGCCAATGAGAGGGATTCAACTATATGTTGGCATCCTCTGCACTTTAGGCTTTGTAGAACCAAGGTGGGTCTCCCTATACAATGCCTTAAAATCTAATTCTAGTTATGCACAAACATTGTTTTTTTATAGCAGATAACTTCCAACGAAAATATACTAAGGAAAGTTTGATCAACTTCAAATCTGGTTACATTTTTGGTTTATCAACATTTTTTCAGCAATTGGAAACAAGTTCTTAGCTAAACTTACTCATACAAGCAGAAAATTATAAGGTATTTTGATTTTGAATGTTTATGAACATGAAATCAACTTCTAAACATGATCGGTGCCTAGATTCTTGGGAAATTGAGTCCAAATGCAAATTAGCAACATACCCACACAATAGCCTTAACTCAAATCATTTGACCCTTTACATTTATGCATTACATAAATGTATTTGCATTTTCATCCACAAAATTCTACTTACCGATCCTAATTGTTTTCACAAAACCACAATAATGTGTTGACAAAATTTAATTCTTTCATTAAAAGAAACCCATGAACACATTAAACAGTAACAAAGAAATTGAAACGACAAATCAATATATGCTTGATATATTGATTCATATGAGAAATGTGAATACAATTTGGAGACAACTTTGTAGTATATCCATCTATTCAAAATGACTAAAGCTATCACATAAGCACACTAATTTTTGCAACTATTTTCTAAGGCTCAAAGCTAAACATCAACTATGTCTACCCGCTTACATCAAAATTTCAGAACTAGTGCAAATGATCTTGAATTCCCTTTTATAGAAACAAGGGAGCAAAATAAGCTTTAGATCATTGAACACATGCCACTTTTTCATTTGACAAACATTTACAAAAGAAGAATATATCCAAAGGTATCTTTGCTGGCCATGACAAACAAAAATAGAAGCACTGCTTGAAGAAACCAAAGAAGAAATTCATAAACGCATGAAGAGTACAAATCCCAAGGCCGATGCTATGCCATCACTAACTGAAATTGGTTGGAGGAGAATCACTTTGAGGTTTTGAGGCACAAACTTTGTTGATGATTCATTCTCTCTTTAACTGCTCAGATGATGTGGAGGATCTTCGAACTGAAAATTTTCAAGAGAATATTACAAGGAATCAAGTCGGCAGGTGGCAGTGAATAGTTGGAAACCAAGGCACTAAAATCTGTTGATGGTTCATTAATATACAGATTTTGTACACTCAGTTTCTATTAATAATCATTGGAGTACTCATGATCTGGTTAATCTGGCAAGGTCTCATCTCTGATAACTGAAGTGTGACATAATTCTTCAACTTTATCTTTTCCCTTCGTGGTTGAAGGAGGAGTGCTTTTGGGTAACAATTAACAACATGAAATGAAGCATAGAGAATCTAAATCTGAAAAATAGAGAAAAGTGATAAGAATGCCAAATTGAAAATACTCCGACTTCATTGATGCTCCATAGACACTTGCAACCTCTGGGTTTGGCAAGGTTCTATATTTTGCAAGGTATAAATTCAATGGCATTTTCCATTCCTTGCAATCACATATAACAACTGATAAACAAATGGAGTTGAGAAAAATGATTAATTTGGTCTTGACTAGCATAAGTGATATTCACAATGTTGATGTGATCCATCCCATATTCAAGTGAATATATTTTATTCAATCGATCACTTGTGTTATCTATAACCCTTTCTTCATCACTATTAACAACACTGGTAGCTTGTGGTAACATTTATATGATTTCTCTCTTCCATTCTTCTCTATCTTTTATTTGTCCATCAATATTCTTGAAAAAGGAGGGAATAGGGGTGTCTTTCATTTGATCATACCTCTTGAGCTCTTTGAAAAGCTTGTCATGAAATCTCTTATGCTCCCTCATCCAGATAGTCATTAAACTCAATACTATTGCCATTGATTTCCATGATCTTATCAAATGCTTCTTTATCATAACTGTTTTTATTTTTCCTCAAGATACATAAAACACTTGATGGCTTCATCCTTGACTCCAATTCTTTTTTCATGCATCACAACCTTCCTTCCAATCTCCTATGCTCACCAAAAGCCTTGTGGGTTGCAGTGAATATTGACCAAAACTTATCAACATGCTTAAGAATTCTTTTAAACCATTTATTTAGCAACCCAGTAGCCATTGTAAACTTGGTGGCCTTTAATTCCATGATCAATTGTTTTTACTTTTCCTTGGACTTTTCTAAGTCTCTTTTCCACTATGTTCTCTTAGTGGATACCTCAATCAATTACGTCTCAAATTCCGATGCAGTTTGCATTATTGATAATTGAACAAAACTTGAGGAAGAACCTATTCTTTCCCTTAGCTTTGCATTTTCCTGCCCCAAGTATTCATTTTCTTGTTTCACCTGATTACTTCCTTTGACCAATTTCTCTACATGAGCTTTAGTGAACCTAGCTGCATTGATAGTAAATCTACAGCTTGTATTGGGTCAGTTTGCTCAAGCCCGTGGACAAGTTGTCCATAAAACTTACTCAGGTCCTCAAATTTAAGTGGCCTTTTACTTGGAGGGTACTGTTAACATTATTTCGGAGTAGTCCGTAGGCGGCATTTTTGATCGGGTGGCGCCCATTCTTTTTGATTTTCTAGCTATGCTCCTCGTACAAAACACCCGAGTCAGATGTCGTCTCGGCGTAGTTTCTGATCACTTGCTTTTTCCATTTGGAGTTTGGAGGAATGCGGAGTTGCCAAGTGGCTCGAGTTTTTATGACATGGCATTCCTCTCGGCCCCACCATTCATCGTGCGAGGATAAGGACACTTGGTGCCTCCGCGCTACCCGATTTGTTTCTGTTTCTGCACTCTTTTTCAGATGTCCTCAGAGCTGCCGTGTGTCTTCCATGGTGGTTCGTGAGTCAGGATGCGGTTCGCGTCAAGATTTTCTTGTTGAGCAGGTATGGAGATCGCCACGATATGGTGGAAATAACAACTTCGGGGGTGATTTTGTTGGTATGATCTCGCAGGGTGCCACGATAGGTTTTCTGGCTAGATGCGGTTGCTGATGCCGCGAGTTGTTAGCTGAGCCGAGGGCTCTATTTATGCTTATGTTTTCCTTGTTTTAGGGGTTCAGACTTTCAGAGAGTTTTTAGACTTTTGGCTCATTTGAAGAAGCCTTTATGTTGATTTAATTTAGTGAATGATAGACAAATCATATTGTGCCTACGGCCTATGTGATGGTTTTATTTGAAACAATATATATTGACTTCTGTGCTGTTTTCAAGTTCAATAACTTCTGTGATATTTGCTGTGAGACTTCGCGGATTAAACTATGTTTTGAGACTTGTTATCTGTTGAATGAATGGTTAATATCATCTTATGTTGAATGAGTGTTATGTTGGATTATTCTCTTGAATGGGTCTGGGCAGGTAGATTGTTGAATGGGCTTTAAAACCAGATGTTTCCAGGTTTTATATGTTGTTAATGCTTTTCCAAAATGTTCTGGCGCATTGCCTAAATAGTATAGACCATTTTGCTTTAAGTTTCCTCCTTCCCTTTTCCTCCCCAATTATAATGAAGAGTCGACTTCTTAAACCCGTAGGTCATTCAGTGAGTTTTGCGCAATAGGTCCCCCATCACTGAATTTCCCGTAAGGTTGTTCACATTTAAGGTAAAATTTAGAGTCAACAGTTCTTTTTCTGGCACGCCCGGTGGGACTTTTCAAATTTTGAATAAGCTTAAGCTAGTTTATAAGTCACAGGCTCGTTACCAGGAGTCAAACAACCCTAAATCCCAGTTTACTCCTTCCACCCCTGGTAAACGTCCATTTGGCTGCATGCTCTTCTTTTCAGAGCTTACCTATCTTCCCTGTAGCCGCTCCTACGATAATGGCGTAGGTTCCTCCTAGAAATTTTGTGACATGGAATAACGGAAGCCCTCTCATTCCCCCCACTCCACCTGTAGTTTGGGGACCGATCCCCTCTGTCGCACTAAAGGCCGTCCCTAAATTTTTCAGAGAATGTCACAAGACCCCTGGGGAACATCTACAAGATATAGCCAATGTCTGCACTGTCCATGGTATCACCGAGCAAAATGTAGCCTTGAGATTGCTCGTGGCATCTTTTAAAGGAAGAGCTCTAGATTGGTACAGATCCTTGGGTCTAAATACTATAGCGGACTGGGATCAGCTGGGCGACCGCTTCTTTCAGAGATTCTCCGACAAGGCCGATAGGTCATCTTTGATGCACCAATTGATTATGATAAAAAGAGCCCCTCAGGAAGCAGTGATGGAATTCAACTTAAGATTCCAGAGGACCTGGCAAAGAATACCGGTGTCCGCCCGCCCTCTTGCAGATATGGCGTTCGTCTTTTATACGAAAGCCTTCAACTCCAACATATCAGTAATGATTCAATCTCTAGGGGGCAATACCCTCCCGTAGGCGTTTGAAATAGTAGTCCAAGCAGAAAATAATCTGATCGATGCTGCGAAGCTTGCGCCACAACCACTCATGCCGGTCTTCCTCGAGCTATCAAATCAGGCCTCTGAAGAGGTTGTGCCCAACACATCCGCTCCTCAATCTATGTACATGTACCCCGGTCCTCAACAAGCATATTCACCTCCACAATCATCTTTGGCCGCGGAGGTCAGCGATATGAAAAATTTGTTGAGAACCTTCTCAAACGAGATCATCAATCTGAAAAGGTCTCAAATCCCACCTGCTAGAGCCCCTTTCCAACAAAATTTCCAAGGGAATAGACCTGCATATCAGCAGAACCAGTATGCAAACAACCGAACTCCCCCAAGCCAGCCAAGTGGCCAAATAGTTCTGGTACCCAATCCTTTGCAGATTGTCTACCCTAACAACGGTAAGGAGTTGATAGTGGGGCAAAATAATCTAGCGGACGATACTAATTCTTGGTGTTTTTTGTGTAACAATGCCCACGCTCCAAGAAATTGTCCGAGAGGCAATTTGCAACAAAAAATTGCAGAGCAACGGAGCCTAGGCGTGGTACCAGATGATTCGGTTTACGCATCACTAGGCATGGATAATGCATCTCTCATTGCCTAGATGTAGGGTATGTCAATACAACAAGAGGCGGAGATAGCTCCGGACCACGCACTATTCTCTTGGATGGAGGACGAAGATGCCGTGCTCACCAACGATGCAGCCACATCAAACTTGGGGGCTCCCCAAGTGCAATCAGATTATAACCTCCGCTCGAAAAGGCACTTCACTGGGGAGAATATAAACACACCGGGGAGAGTGGCCGCAGATAAAGCTCTTGAACAACCCACAGTTGCTATCACCTACCCAAGAAAGGAGTTTATCCCCTATAAGCCAAGAGAGCCAAAGGCGTCGGTGCCGACAATACTGGACGTGGTGGAACAGCTAAAGAAAGCCCCCGACCAACATCTCTTTATGGGATCTCCTTGGTATCCCAGAACAAAAGAATCGGCTGAGCCCTGTCCGAGATGGGGAAAAATGCAATCAGAAATGCCGCTAAAGCTCCGCAAATCAGTGAAGAAAGGTTTCAGCCCTCCGCGGACAGATCATGCTCACCAACCGTGTTGACAAATGAAGCCACGCCTCCTAAATCTCAAACGGAAGGTAAGCCCAAACCAAATCCTTTCTATTTGACTCTCATAGTTGGGGATAAACTTTTGCACAATTCTATGATAGATTCTGGTGCTAGCACCACCGTCATGCCTAAGCAAATCGTTGAGGTTTTGAATATCAAGTACGAGCCTTTAAATAGGGGTGTTATGCAGTTAGACGGAAATAAAGTCCAGACCGTGGGTCTTATCAAGAACCTTCCGCTGACATTGTTCGCGTGTCCTAGTGTTACCGTGCCTCAAGAAGTGGTAGTTATCAACATCCTGCCTGTTTTTGGGCTCTACCTTTCCCGAGATTTTACTGCCAAAATAGGAGGTTACTTGTCCTTAGATTGGTCCCACCTTATCCTTCGAACTCAACGTGGTGCCAAACTCAAAATCCTTTCAGAGCCCCTCCACGTTGAACACGTAGCAGATCAAGCCATGTTCAATTTTGAATCCACTCACACCTCTATCTCCAACGAGGAAAGGAAAACCGTAGAGCTTTTGGAGGATGAGGAAGTGATTGGGGATATTCTACCCAATCAGGAGTTTTTTCTCAATGAATTCATAGACTCTGACCCATACTCCAACTACCATGCCACAGGTCTAGGTACTTACTGTATTTTTGACGAAAACCAGGTCATTCTGAAACTTACCAAAAAACCATTGACTGAAGAAGAGTTGTCTTCTGCACTCTGGACCCTACACTTTGATGGTGCAAGATGCAAAGTAGGTTCAGGGGCTAGGATTTTCCTCACTTCACATTCGGGTGAATGGATCCTGAAGTCTTTTTGTCTACAATTTGCATGCTCTAACAATGAAGCAGATTATGAAGGACTGATCCAAGGCTTGAGCTTCACAGAGAGGATGGGCATAAAGCAATTGAAAGTTCTGGGCGATTCTGAGCTGGTTGTGCACCAGGTTCAAAGAATCTCTAGCGCCAAACATGTCTGTATGAGATCCTACTGTCATAGGACATGGGATCTCATCGAAAGCTTTGATGCTTTCAATATCCAGAGAATTCCTCGAAAAACAAATGCTGTTGCTGATCAGATGGCTACAATTGGATCACAATTTGACCCTGTTGCGGACCTGCTCGCCAACTCCTAGACAGTCTGTGTGGTTGTTCGGCCAGCTATTCCTGACAATAACACCCATTGGCAAGTTTTTGAAAGCGATGAGCAGATCGCCTTGTTCATTCAAAACTCAGGGGAGTTTGCAGATCAACTACAACCTAAGGTAAAACAGGCTTACCGGGATCAAATCATTCAGCTGAAATCCAACAAGCTTCTTAACGGACTAATCACCTTGGAAAATTTGTTCGACCAATGTGATGCCAAGAATGACAGGCGAAAGCTTACAACTGATAAAGGGGACTATACCGAAATGTCGGTAGGCGGTGGGAGAATACTCAAGGTCGGAAAGGAGGTTCCTTCAGAAGACCGAAAAAGATTGGCCCGATATTGTGATGAATATGTAGGTGTACTAGCATGGTCCTATGAAGATTTGAAAGGGTGCAAGCCCAACATCATTCAGCACACCATTGAGCTTATTGATGAAGCCAAACTGGTCCGACAGAAGCAGAGACCTGTCAATCCGAAAATTGAGTCCCTTATGGCCCAGGAGTTGAAAAAGCTGATAGAATCAAAAATCATTTACCCCATCAAGCACAGTACATGGGTATCCAATCTGGTGCCAGTTAGGAAAAAGAATGGAGACATCCGGGCTTTGCGTGGATTTCAGGGACTTAAATCAAGCGTCTCTAAAAGACCATTATCCTTTGCTACCAATGGAACAATTGTTAAGCACGGTGGCAGGGTCAGAGATGTTCTCCATGTTAGATGGTTTCTCGGGTTATAATCAAGTATTGGTGAGGCCGGAGGATCAACATAAGACAACCTTCACGACCAAATGGGGAGCATTCACTTATCAAAAAATGCCGTTTGGGTTGTCGAATGCCGGTGCGACTTTTCAAAGAGCTATGGACCTGGCCTTCAAAGAGATTATCAAAAAAATCATCCTTATATATTTGGATGACTTAACCGTGTTTTCAAAGCACAAAGAAGATCGTTTCGATCATCTTGAGCTGGTGTTCCAAAAGTGTCTAGAATTTGGGATCTCTTTGAACCCAAAGAAATGTATTTTCGGAGTCCCGCAAGGAAAACTACTAGAGCACATAGTGTCAAAGGAAGGAGTCTCTATCGATCCTAATTGAGTTAAGGCAATAAAAGAGCTTCCCCTTCCTGTCAATAAAAAGGGGGTCTAGTCTTTCCTAGGTAAGGTTAGCTTCGTTAGTCGCTTTATTTCAAACTTTGCAGGGATGGTGAGGCCTATCACCCCGATGCTTAAGAAGGAGACACATTTCAAATGGACTCCCGAAGCTAAAGAGGCTTTCGAGAAAATCAAAGATGCTACTTGCTCAGCCCTCGTGCTATCCAACCCCAATATGTCTAAGGATTTCATAATGTATGTTTTCTCTAGCCACTATAGCATTGTTGTGGTCGTAACTCAGAAAGACGCAGAAAAAGGGGGTGAGCACCCTATAGCTTTCCATTCCAAGACTCTAAAGGTATATGAGGCTAAGTATAATTTCGTTGAAAAGCAATCTTTGGCCATAGTCAAGAGCCTTAAAAAATTTAGACACTTCATCGCCTGTAATAAGACTACCGTGCATGTTGCTCATCCTTCAGTTAGAGAATATATCGTGGAAGGCGACATCATAGAGAAGAGGGCGAACTGGATTACCAAAATCTTGGGGTACGACATTGATGTCAGGCCCACCAAGATAATCCGCAGCAAAGGTTTGTGCGAATGCATAGCCAAGGAGTTCGGATCCCGAGAAACCCGAGATGGCCACAAAAGAAGTTGTAATGGTCCCCTCCAAACCAATAGAGGCATGTTGGATGGAGGCTCGGAAACATTTCATGAAGATGGGGAGTTTTCCTGAAGGCCTCCCCCTCGAAAAGAGGAGATTCTATAGACTGCAGAACAACAGTTTTTGCTTGGTGGATGGCGTACTTTTCAAAAGAAATTTCGATGGAATCCTACTCCGCTGCGTGAGCCAAAGCCAGGCTAGCAAGATTTTACATGAATTTCACTATGGTTCATCAGGAGGTCACTTTTCAGCACAAACTACCATCATCAAGATCACCCGTGCCGGATATTTCTGGCCCTCTATGTTCAAAGATGTGCACACCTTGGTGAGGGAGTGCAAAGAATGCCAGTATTCCAGTGGTAGGTGTAGAAAAGCAGCGATGTCGCTCAGGCCTATAATGGTGGAGGAACCCTTTGCTCAATGGGAACTCGACTTCATAGGGATGATCAATCCCCCAAGCTCGGCTGGGCACAAGTGGATCTTAACCGCTACTGACTAATTCACCAGATGATCTGAAGTTGTTCCCCTGAAGAATTCGTAAGAGACCGAGATATTGATGTTCCTGGAGTATCTAGTGTGCCGATATGGTCCACCAAAGACCATAATATCAGATAACGCACGTGCATTCGTAGGATCACGAATCACCCAATTTGCCCTCAAAGGTATTTATCTAAAAACCTCCTCAAACTACTATCCACAAGGAAATGGACTCGCCGAGTCCACCAACAAGAATCTCATCAGACTCATTAAAAGGATAGGCTCAAAGCACAAAAGGGAGTGGCATCACCACTTAAGGAGCGCGTTATGGGCCGACCGGATAACGCCCAAGCAGGTCTTAAAGAATTCCCCATATAAGATGGTCTATGGTAAAGATGCACTGTTTCCTGTGTCTTTGGAAATCCCAACCTTGCAATTACTTAAGTTTATCGAAGTGGCAGAGAATGGTCCCATGGACGTAAGGTTGACGGAAATTATGGGACTAGAAGAGGTGAGGGAAGCTGCATTCACGTCTCTTTAGAACCGTCAGCAAACCATCAAGAAGTGGTTCGACAATAAAAAGAGTTCTGACCCAGAATTCAAACAAGGTGACCTTGTTTTGAAGTACAACGAAAGGGTGGCCAAGCCCGGTCAACATGCCATGTTTGATGGGTTATGGGAGGGACCCTTCCGCATCATAGGTTGCAAAGGGTTCAATTCTTTTGATCTTGATGATAAGCAAGGAGACTCTCTCAGGATCCCGGTCAACGGTTTCCACCTTAAGCCTTTTCATTAGCGGTGTTTCTCTAAAAGTACATAATGTAAATAGTGCTTTTGTGTGCCTTATTTATTTAGTTATGTTCCTTCATGCTCTCCCAAAGCAAAGTGAAAGTCACGAGATACGCCATAATTAAGCAAAAAGAAAATCATTATATTATGAGTATTTTTTATAATTCATTGGTAGGCCTCCAGCCTAATTTTAACAAAAAGAAGCAAGATGAAGTTTTCGAAGACAGGCTGCCATTTCTTCAAGGATCCTCTTCATCCTCATCATCCTCCATCTTGAAATCAGAGTCTCTAGCATTGTCTGCAGCATCCTCTCCCTTTGACACTCATGGTCAGAATCGCCACTAGGCTCCTCGGCTATGGACACGACGACCAGATTCGGTTGGTCGTGCGGCGTCAGGACCCGTGGGAATATGTAATCCCTGAAGTCAGTGTACCATTCGGTGCCATTCGGAACAAGAACTATCAGGTGGATTCAGAGGAGAAACTCTACAGCGAGCTTCGCTTGAAAGCGATGAGATGACAACGTCATTGTTCTCAGACCGCCGAATAAGCGGGTGCTAGGTCACCTCCTCACCAGAAGTGATGAAATGCCTCAAATCCGATGCCAGAGGTAGGCCTCTGAAAGGGACGTGGTATGCCACGACATTCTCCAACCCCCCCAAATAATCCCGGGAGAGGAGTGCTTTAGAGAGCTCCAATGTCAGAAGCCCAGTCATTCTAGAATCTAGCAGTGAAGCCATGAAATGCGAACAAATGTCCGTGTTTACACGGTATTGGTCCATGTTGTCTATAAAGTCCTCATTGAGCACCCATTTGATAGCAGGGATGATCAGGGGATTTTTCCGCCTTGTCATCCTCTACAGCCTTTGGTCAAAAATATTTTCGAGGAAAGCGACTTGAGCCTTATTGCTGATGAGCCTAATGAGGGTATCATTTCCTGAAGAATCTCCATCGTTGAAGCCGATACTGTGTAAAGGAATGTCTGAAAAGACATACTTATAACTAATTCTCAACTCCAAGTGACAATTGGTTAAAACACCAGTGCTCTCGAATTCTGATGCACCTGTCATTCCTCATCAATTCGTACAAGTAGGCGAAGTCTGGTTTGGAGTTGGCAAATGTCCTGCTCGGTACCTCGAAGAAAGAGGCGATGTCCTCAGATGCCACGCGTATGTGTAGGTACATCGCGTTTAAACCACAATCCCTGCAAGATGTCTTAACTTGTGCGAGCCCTACTGGCTACTAATATGCTCCATTAAGGGGGAGATCCGTCCGGACAAGCAAATCGTCTCAAGTGGCTTCGATTAACGACAGGCTGAGCAAGTTTTCTCCTGGGAATTGTAGATGGCGGCGCTCGTCCTCCTCAAGATTAATTGCGACTGTAAAATGAATTGGCATACGTGCAAATGGCCGCTCGTCATTGAGCGCCTTCTTTCGCTGAGAAGCAGGCGCCTGACTCCCCTCCCAGTAAGAAGGAATATCTGGGTTCTGCAAAGAAAGGTTCGTCTTCTCGAGTTCCAGAGGTTCCCTCAGCTCCTCAACGGCCGGTGACTTACACGGTTCAGGTATGCCCTTCTTTGTCTTTTCCCTCTGCTCAAGTTGTTTCTTCTATTGCTACCCATTTCGTAGCTATGCATACCCAGATTCCCACCACCCTTACGTTAGCGCCCACCGGGACACTGGTTGACCCTCAAGAAGCATTTCCGCAGGTCTCCATTTCAATCCCAGCCCCCAATTTTATTCCCGCAACATTTTGCTCGCAGATGCCTGAAGCAGCTACTGTCTCGCGTAGGCTTTTGGAGAGTCCACTCCTCCCCCAAATGTTGGAGTAGCGTCCGTTGATCCATTTTCCTCAGGAGCCTCTCCCTTCGTCCCATTGTTTTCTCTAGCCACGCTTGCATGCCCTATTCAGACCTCTTTTGGTGGCCCTATTTCCCAATTCCCCTTTGCAATTCCTCCTGGTGCAGCGTTTGCAGGCCAAGCTATTGCCAACCCAGATGATTATCAACAACAAGTTACTTATTCCAAGACTGGTAAACGAAAGGAAAAAGATGGTGCGAGGCCAGCCCGTCCGCACTTGCAGACACACTTCAGTGAGGAGAAGGATAGTCTTTTCTTCGCAACCATGTTCCCCAAGGTTGACAAGCCAGAAGCCCAAATGAGACCCAATGATTACACTTTGCATGCTATCGGTGTCAACCTCCTGAATGCTACGACGTTCGACAAGGTTGAAATGATGGAAGAAACTTCGAAGGCCGTGTCTTCAGATTTCATCAAAAAGAGTCGTCGTCTGGAGAAGATGCAAGCGGAGAATGTGAACCTCCGAGAATCTCTGGCCCAACAGAGAAAAGAAGACAAAGCTCAGAATGCTGAAATCAATCGCTTGTAGGGATTGTTGACGCAGGCTAACTCGGAAAAGGGAAAGTTGCAGTCCGCCCTTAACAATGTGAGTTCTCAGTTGAAAGGCCAGGAAGCAACAAGAAGTGTGGCCTTAAAAGAATTGCAGGAGAAAGACCAAGAAATTCAGCAGCTCAAGGCAGCTTCTAGAGATGCAACCCAAATGCATGCACAACTACGTGAAGAGATCCGCCTAAAAGAAGGGTACGCTCGACAACTAAGTGACGCACAGGTCATGCTTTCGGAAGAGAAAGAAGAGTTTGAAACAGAGTTGCGTGGAAAAGAGAGTAGCCTAGAGCAAGTCGAGAGGAAATTCCTAGACACGGAAGTTTTATTGCAGCAGGAATGAGATCTCGTGTCGTGACTCCAACAAACCATTCAGGATGGAAGTGTCAGAATCCTCGCTCTGGAGAATCAAGTGGTTCTTGAACAAGACAGGTGCAGAAAGCTGCAACATGAAATAACAGCAAAGGACGAGGAAGTCTCACGGTTGTTAAATATTCCTCCCTCCGTGGAGGTCTCTCAAGATTTTTCTCTGATCCTGGTGGAGTTATATGCCTCCCATTGGGAAAGAATTAAGTAGTATAGCCCTTTGCTGCAACCTATGATGAGATTCCTCAAAGAAGCGCAATCCCTCTGTGCCGAGGCGGGTGCCCTCATCAACAACTCTATGCTTGCCATTGGTCCCAAGCTCCCCGTGGCCCAGGACTTAATCCAGATGCTGTATGACTTAATCCAGATGCTGTATGCAGCTCAAGATGAAGATTTGAGAGAGAAAGAGATAGCAGACTGCATTCAATTGATCAGGAAGACCAATATCTTCATCAACCAACATAGAGTGATTATGCATGCATCAGCGGCGCTTGAGCCATTACAGATTTCAGTCCTGGACATCAACCGTGTATAGAGAGGTTTTTTTCATTAGGTCTGCCTTCTTCGTTTCCCACGGATGGTTCTGTACTAGGAATTGAACAAGTGTTAAACCAGGTTGAGCATTTGCAGCAAGATAGGACCTTCCTACAACGCCTAAACAATCCCATTTTGGCGGAAGAGGTCGAGCGTCTCTTGCATCCCCTGGCTCAGCTCTACACGCTCTTAAAACTGGTCCAGGATGAACCGGCAAGCTTGCCATTTGATGAGATAATTTGTTTGGATCGACACTACCAGAATCTGGAAGCGCAAGTGTTGCCCTCCGAGGAAGAATGGTTTCCATTGCAGCAGATCGAAAGGTCTTCGATCTGCTCCGCCCTGTTCTGACATGAAGTCTGGTCTTCGAACCAACAATTTTGGGTTCTGGCATTCCGCAGGCAAAATCCCCCCATTTAGTCGCCAAGAAATGTTAACATTATTTCGGAGTAGTCCGTGGGCGGCATTTTTGATCGGGTGGCGATCGTTCTTTTTGATTTTCCAACTATGCTCCCCGTACAAAACATCCGAGTCAGATGTCGTCTCGACGTTGTTTCTGATCGCTTGCTTTTTCCATTCGGAGTTTGGAGGAACGCGGAGTTGCCAAGTGGCTCAAGTTTTTATGACATGGCATTCCTCTCGGCCCCACCATTCATCGTGCGAGGATAAGGACACTTGGTGCCTCCGCACTGCCCGATTTGTTTATGTTTCTGCACTCTTTTTCAGATGTCCTCAGAGCTGCCGCGTGTCTTCCATGGTGGTTCGTGAGTCAAGATGTGGTTCGCGTCAAGATTTTCTTGTTGAGCAGGTATGGAGATCGCCACGATATGGTGGAAATAACAACTTCGGGGGTGATTTTGCTAGGTATGATCTCGCAGGATGCCACGTTAGGTTTTTGGGCTAGGTGCGGTTGCTGGAAGGTTGCTGATGCCGCGAGCTGTTAGCTGAGCTGAGGGCTCTATTTATGCTTATGTTTTCCTTATTTTAGGGGTTCAAACTTTCAGAGAGTTTTTAGACTTTTGGCTCATTGGAAGAAGCCTTTATGTTGATTTAATTTAGTGAATGATAGACATCATATTGTGCCTATGGCCTCTGTGATGGTTTTATTTGAAACTTAATATATATTGACTTCTGTGCTGTTTTCAAGTTCAATAACTTCTGTGATATTTGCTGTGAGACTTCGCGAATTAAACTATGTTTTGAGACTTGTTATCTGTTGAATGAATAGTTAATATCATCTTATGTTGAATGAGTGTTATGTTGGATTATTCTCTTGAATGGGTCTGGGCAGGTAGATTGTTGAATGGGCTTTAAAACCGGATGTTTTTAGGTTTTATATGCTGTTAATGCTCCAAATGTTCTGGCGCATCGCCTAAATAGTATAGACCATTTTGCTTTAAGTCTCCTCCTTCCCTTTTCCTCCCCAATTATAATGAAGAGTCGACTTCTTAAACCCGGAGGTCATTTAGTGAGTTTTGCGCAATAGGTCCCCCATCACTGAATTTCCCATAAGGTCGTTCACATTTAAGGTGAAATTTAGAGTCAATAGGTACAATGCCCAAGTAGATAGAGAAACATTGTCAGGATTAAACCTTGATCTAGTGTATATCCTGTCAGCTGCTTCTATGCTTAGTTTGACCTTTATATTCTGATTGGCCCTAAGTTATAAAAAAAACCAGCTGAGCTAATATCCCATCTGGGTAAAATCATCACCCCTACCTCCTACAGCAGTCTTCTTCCCTTCTTTGGAGTCATATTTTTAATTTCCTAATCTACTTAATCCATAATTCTTTGAAAATCTATGGGTGCATATGAGGCCTAATATTCTTTACCCTTTCTCTAGTTTGCCTTCCCTTAACTCTAGAATGAAGGCTCAAATCTCAGTTGACTTAATAAAATTATCATAAAAAATGAATTGATTACCAGCCAAATGTGTGACATCATTAGACAATGATCAGGTGGCTCTAACAATGTGTTTTATGTCATCTGGATGAACATATTTTTTAGTCACTGTTTGTTGTATCTCCTGATACCCTTCATCATCTTCTTCCTCATCACTCTCCTCATCTTCTTCATCTTCAAAATCAGTAATTTCAATAAAGAAACTAGTTTCAAGGGTAGGTTGAGGAGATCTTTGCCTCACAGGTGTTGCCTTTTCTACTCCTGTTGGTTGAACCATTTGCTCTCCTAGTACATTATCACTAGGTTCCTTAAAGACATGATGTTGCACATTTGCTAAGAGCTCAGACTCATGCTGAAACAACTTTTCAATTCTTGTAATCTCATCAGGTTCTTGATCCAGACAGGCACCTCTATAGGAAGGATTTCGTCTCATCCTCCATCTCTTAGCTGCCATGATCTTATTGTAGATAGAAATCCTCCTTAGCAGATAATCTTCGTTGTCTATATTCCTGACTAGATCATCTTGTAAGTCATATCTATGCATGTATGCACTCAAGCCCTGTTTAACCTTGGCATTGCTGATAAAGTGTTCAGGATCAAATCCTCTTCAAGGCTTGTCAATTGGCAGCTTGTAATATTTGATCTTTTCTGCTAGAAGAGAGTACCCTTCAAATGTTGTGTCTTTGAAACCACCAAATTGCAAAGTGGCAGGTAAAAATGATTGCTTACTGTGCCACCATGAAATGCATATAGTTTCATTCTGCTATTTGTCTTACTATCTCCAAAAATGGCACACTATTTGGAACAGTCCTTGGCAGTAAATTTGGCACTCCTTCAAATCCACAAACTCTGATCTTGGTGCAATATTCAAAAGCATAGAAATCACCCCAATTGTGGCCAATCATCACTCTGGCTTCACAGCCTTGAGGCCTCAAGAATTTCATGATTGTTGGAGAATCTATAATCACAAGGGTGGCGCACTTCCATATAAATCTATTTCACAAAGAATTCTTCAAAAAACAAATAATGGGGTTTCTCACACCTACTGTCCCACATAGCAGTCCACATTTGGTTGGACATAGGTCACCATCATCATAATGTGGTTTCAGGACAAAAGAGTCTTTCCACATCTCATATTTGCAACCTCTATACAAAATTAGATGCATCAATAATGAAGTGTTTAAAAGCAATGATTTCATTGTTATTCCTGATAGAAGCTAAGCCTTTATTAATCTCATCATCAAGATCTTCTGCATAATCAAAATGTCTCGCATCAGAGCTTTGAATATCAGCTATGAGAATCATTGTTTTATATCCATGTTTACAGAAGCATCGACACCCAGGATTTGACAAATTGAATAGTACATTTTCTCAAAATAATCTTCAAACAATTTTACATTGAATAGGGGCTTGTCATTATCAACAAACTATCGCAATTTACCATCCAACTTGGGCCTATGATGAGGCAACCACTTCCTCTTGTAGTCATTCTCTAGCCTGTTATATTCTTCCTAGAGTGTGCCTTAATTAAGCTTCATGTCACAATTGGTGTCCAAGGTAAAGACTTGGCATATGTAGTCTCGATCGATAACTATGAAGTCCTCCCCAATTGAATTACGGATAGTCTTCCTCTCAGGCACATACTTGCTAGCTATTACCCTCATCAATTCGACATTAACAAACACATTGGTACCACTAGCTTCCCTAGGCCTAGTCTCCACGGGTTGCAGATCGGGATGTCTCTGAACATCTTTTTGTAATGGTACTGTTGACGTGTATTTTGTACACAGCCAAACACAGAATAAAATACCTAAAGGGTACCTTATCCTCTCTTGAATAAAGCCTCCGAATGCTGAAGATGTCGCGAAAAGGATCAATCGGGATGACTTCAAGGTTCTTTGCTGTAGGATCTCTACGTGTGGATAAGCACCAGTGGTATGATGTGATTTGCTGGAATCACAAGGGGACTTACACTTGATGACTGAACGTCTGATTTGCTGGAATCACAAGTTTTCACCGGCTTAGATTTGAAAAAAAGGAAAAAAGATGAGGGCGAGGAAAGGATCTAATCCTAATACTAAGAATGTAGGAGCAATGAATGATCTTTGATGAAATTCTAACTAAGTTTTGTTTTGACATCATAGGAACATCTCCACAAGGTTAGTGCGATCTTCGAAGGAAAGCTTTATGATGTTCAAATCACCACTACCGGCATAGACACCATCAGGCTGATGCATATCAATGAAGAAGCGACAATTGAAGTTAAGCTTAAGCTGAATGATTCCAGTTGACTACACAAGGCAAGTCTGCAATCAACAAACTGCTAGTAGTATGGATATACGAATTTCACCATCAATCAAGCACATTTCTTCCACTCATCTAATAACATGAAATCAAATATGAGAAGTATAGAGACCATGCAAATTGTCGAATCGACCCATAAATTTCACCATTTCTTCAATGAAGTTACAAGTCTTTTACAACAACATCTTGGCAACAATCTTTGCCTTCTCTCTCTACTCTACTCTAATTGTTATTCTATCAACTAGCTAATCACCTTCTAACTACTCTCTATCTCCTATTTTCTATTCTAACTCTCTTTACAAAATAAAGAGTCGGGGCTTATATAGTGCCCTTAATACAATTCGATGGCTAAGATCAATTTGAGATCAATGGCCAAGTTTCAACAATGAAAACCCTAATTAGGGTTTGTTATAACCATTACATAACATTTAATGCTTGACCAATGATAAAATTACATTTTAAGGACACATGTCTTCTCTGGAAAATTCGACCAATAGATAGCTGGGGTAGGTACATCGAAGTTTGTGCCACCTCCCATAAGTTAGGTACATTGAATCTGGACATGTTGAGGTGGACCACACCAACTGGAGGAGTGATGACTATGATGCCACCTCGTCTAACACTTGCAACTTGGTAGATATTCAATTTGATGTTGTTGAGAAGCTAGCTTTAATTAACTCTTCTGAAATTATCGGCTTCTTCAACGAACCCTTGCTCTAACTTCTTTTATCTTTGATGTGCAGGATGATGATGTACCTCGCCTTGGAATGCTGGATTGGAAGAAGTTATTCCTGATGATGCTTGACCGAAGAAGGCCGTCCTTGTTGATGCTAGACTAGAGGAGGTCGCTCTTATCCTTGCTTGATCGTCCTTGATGAGAACCTGCCGACTTGTAGATCCTCCGGGCTTTGGAGTCGCCATCTTGATACCTACACAACATTTCAAAATTAGTAATATATCTTGAAGTCTAGAAATTAAACTTAAAAGGAAGATTTAAGATTTTAATTAGGAAACCTCATGATAAATCTTGAGTTATCATTTCCTAATTAACCATGCAATACTTAGATTTTCCAAAACAAATGTCCAAAAATCAAACTTTGAACAAGGATGCTAGGATAGTTTCGCCATACCTCCTCTTGAGTATTAACTCTAAGAAATGATGCAAAAATAGATGAATTTCGCTAAGCAAAATGTAGATCAAAGCTCTCCCTTGGATAAAATGCGCCTCCTTTAGCCTTCATAAGAATCAACTTCACTTCCTTCTAGTCTCTAACACTTGAAATAAATTCGCTCCAAGCAAACCAGATTTCGCACCTTCAATTAGCCTTCCAAATTCGCACTTGAAGCAATGATTGAATGATTTGAATTGTGAAAAAACACCTCCAATATATAGAGCACTCACCCCTTTGCTCCCTCGAGGCCGACTTGGCAAAAAGAGGTTAAAAAAAAAAAAAAAAATTCCAAAAAAGGGGGGCCGACTTGGCAAAATAAATGAAAATAAGGCCTTAAGCGCTTTATATTTAATTTTAATTTAATAAAAATTAATTTTAAATGCCTACAAGATAGAAGTTCGATTTTTTTTATGGCTTAAAATTAATTTATTAAATGCCAAAATGTCTTTTATTTAATGCCAATTTAATTTTAATTTTTTCAAATGCCTCAAAATTAGCAATTTTGGCGATCTAATGCAATTTGGAGAATATTAATTTTTAAAACAAGGTTTAATGAAACTTCCTGAGGATTTCGCCTTGGACCCTCTCTGATGGTCAGGGGCGATTTTTCATTTCTTGCTCAAATTTAGCACTTTTCTACCTCCAAAATTTCTTCAAGACATTTCAACTAGGTCCTTTCACTAAATTGCAAACTTAGCTCAATCCAATTTTGGAGAAAAGGCGTGATTTTGAAGTTTCTCGCTGTGGGCCCTCTCTGAGGGTCCGTAGCGATTTTTGCAATTTAGGCTTGATTCTTCATCATTTTTCATTAAAACTTCATTCATCATTTGGCTATGCCTTCCCTTAATCCACTCCAACCAAATTCTCTTTGTTGTTGTAAGGTAAAACGAGGATTTTCAACAATATCGCTATGGGCCCTCTCTGAGGGTCCGTAGCGATTTTTCGCTGTGGGCCTTCACTGAGGGTCAGGAGCGATTTTTCATTTTTTGACCAAAATCATCAAGTTTTAAATGCAAAATAATATTCATCCTGCTCTTAGAGGTCTTTTCTCCTTGTCCAAACCTTGCCTTAGCACCATTTTGAAGAAAACATGCATTTTTTGAAAATCTCGCTGTGGGCCTTCAGTGAGGGTCCGGAGCGATTTTTTGGTTTTAGGCAAATTCCTTTATCTTTTAATCTTCAAATCACCTCCAAGGCATAACACATCACGTTCTCCTCCTGTCCAAGCAAGATTTTATCTCAATTCTTCAAACAAAGGAGAGAAAACTGGAAAATCGCTATGGGCCCTCTCTGAGGGTCCGGAGCGACTTTTGTAATTGCCTTCAAAATTTTGATTCTCAACGATTTCTTTTCACTTCAAGGCTTTTCAAACATCGTTTCAAACCCATGCCTAACCTTATCTTTCCTCAAACTTGGATGAAAAATTCCCATTTTAGGTTTCTCGCTGTGGGCCTTCTCTGAGGGTCCGGAGCGATTTTTCGCTGTGGACCTTCTCTGAGGTTCCGGAGCAACTTTTTCATTTTGGGTTGATTTCTTCTTGTGTTGATCCTCCAAATTATATTCAATGGATAGAACATGCTTTCCTTCATCCCCTCCAATCATAAAATCACTTTGATCTTGCAAGAATAATGCATTTTTGAAAATCTCGCTGTGGACCCTCTCTGAGGGTCAGGAGCGATTTTTGCTTCCTAGACCAAAATGTTTCACTTTTCATCTAAAAATCACTTTGCCAAGGAAGATATCATCTTGTTCTTTGCTATGAATAAAAATTCATGTCCAAGAAAGGTCCAAAAATGTGCACACAAAGAAAATCGCTGTGGGCCCTCTCTGAGGGTCAGGAGCGATTTTTCCTTTCCTGGGCAAAACTCCTTCAATTTGTCATCTTTGATCAAGTCTAGATACTTCATTATGTTCATTCTATCCTTCATCATGCTTTTGACCCCTCAAATCAACCAAATAAGGCTAGCAATGACCCTTATAAGATTTCTCGCTGTGGGCCCTCTCTGAGGGTCTGGAGCGATTTTTCCGTTTTCAACAAGGTCCTTCATCATTTCTAGCCAGAACTTCTTCAGGTGGGTGGAGAAAGTCATTCATTTCCCTTTCATGCTCAAAACTTAGTTCTTTTCCATTGCAAAACGAAGGAAATCAAAATATCGCTGTGGACCCTCTCTGAGGGTTAGGAGTGATTTTTCGCTGTGGGCCCTCTTTGAGGGTCAGGAGCGAAATTTGACTTTTTGAACTCTCTATTAGGATAATTTTATGGAATATAACATTTAAGTATAAGAAAGAAGAAGGATTATACTTTAAGTTATATTCCATATATACTTTCAGGGTGTTTGAGAGTGGTTTCAGACCTCTAGGAGTTATATTGCAAAATCTAGTTTTTTGAGGATTTTCAGTTTCCAGACTTAGTCAAATTTCAGGATCAGGACATTCCAGACTTAGCCAAATTTCAGGATCAGGACTTCACTCTAGCAGGACCTGCTATCCTATTGATCTCCCCGACAGCACTCATCTTGCAAAGGCTAACTGACAAAACCCTAAAAGACCTAGAAAACAAACCCTAGAAAGCAAAAAAGTAGGGGTCCCCATTTGCAATGGGGCGATGTGTGAAAACGTCGCAACAGGTACCCTCGGTCCGGAGTCCAAGGGTCTCTGAGTCCCTTTTGAATGTCATCAAACCATTCCAAATGAGTGTTAATCCCTTGTGATTGCTTTGGCCTTGAGATTGAGTCAAGCATTCGTTCGATCAGGTCTTGGTTGGCATCTTTTTTTTTCTTTTGCCTCTTGGGCTTAGGTTGGGAAAAGCTAGCCATTTGTACTAGGGTTTCAAGAAACTCAGCAGAGCATAGAGGATTCTATCTAGCACAAAAGGAGTATGCTTTCTTGTCTTCACTCTTAACCTATATGAATCTACAACAACTAAGGCTCAAACTTTGACAAGCATACGCTATCACAAACCGTAATTTGCAACACCAATATTCTTTGAGGGAAGCAATAAACCAAGAAAAACAATAAAGCAAGCTTGAAGGTAACAAATTGCTTAATATGTGCCACAACTTTGCTTTAAAACTGTTGGGACTTCAAAATTTTTGTCCAAATTTGAGGTCCCAGGTTCAAAATTTTGTAGATTGCATTTAGAATTGCCTTTTAGAATAGGCTTGAGTAGCTCAGTTGATGAGCTCGTATTTTTAAAACGGAGAATTGTCATGCAAAATCCCTTTGGGGGATTGTTATACACCTTGTAGAGATGCTATGTACCTGTTTGCAGCTTTCCTGGATCAATTATGATGCGTTTGTGAAGTCTCCTTTGGAGGTCTTGAGGTTAGGGTTGTGTTGTGACCATTTCACACATCGCCCCATCGCAAATGGGGACCCCCTCTTTTTGCTCGTTTTTCGTTTGTTTTCGCTTTTGTTTTTAGGATTTTGTTAGTCAGTCAGTCGTCTGGATTTAGGGTCGAGCCTTAGGGTTTTAACTTCTGTCTTTTTAGGCCAAAATCCAGTCGTTTTGAGAGCTTTTTGAGCTTCCTTTTGAAGGATGCAAATTTTGAATGCAATGAATTCGCCAGAATGGTCTAATTTTCAATTGGAATGTTGATGCAGAGCTTTAATTTGTCTAAGTGTTGAAGATGAAATGTGAATTTTTCTCTGATTGAATATTTTTGGCCAAATTTTGACCCTTTTTGATTTTGATCCTAAGCATTGGAAATGATTTGTTTTCGCCTTGTGAAGTGTTAAAATGTGAAAGATCATGTTATTTTGGCCTGTAGGAGCAAAATCGCTCCTGTCCCTCAGTGAAGGACCGGAGCTACAAACCCAATTTTGCTTTGTCCTTGCGAGATTTCGACGACTTGACGATTTGAAGAGGTCCAAAGGGAGATGTTTTATCAGATGAATATAATTTGAAGTGCAAATATGAAGAAGAATGACCCAGAATGCTAAAATCGCTCCTGTCCTCCAGGAAGGGACCAGGGCGAAGTATGTTATAGCTCCCGTCCCTCTCCCAGGGACCAGAGCGATATTCTTCATTGGGCAAAATCCAGGCCAAGATCAAGTCAAGTTCATGTTTGGTGGCAAGGAAGACAGTGAAATGAACTCATTGAATATAAATTGAAGATTTTGAAATGTCCATAAGGGTCCCGAAACGCCTAGTTCGCTCCTGTCCCTCTCCAAGGGACCAGAGCGATTTTTGTTATAAATGATTTTCTTGTCCAGTTTCAATCGATCCCAGGGCATGAATGAATGGAGTGGAGCATGACTAATCCGTTGAATATAAATTTGGAAGCTAACGAAGTGGAATGAAGACCACAAGAGCAAGATCGCTCCTGTCCCTCTCCAAGGGACCAGGGCGATACAGTGGTTATATTGCTTCTCACTCAAGTTTAAAACCGATCCAAGTCAAGACGAAGGGTGGCAAGAACGTTTCAAGGCATCTTCATCGAGCACAAGTTACCAAGGTCATCACATTGAAGAAATTTGCACTCTAAGACCCAGTTCGCTCCTGTCCTCCAGGAAGGGACCAGAGCGATATTAGGTATATTGGCCAACTCATGCAAGAATCACGTAGGGTCAAGGTTTTGTAAGATCGTAGAGGGTCCATGGTATGATCGGAGGGTGATATACAAGGATTTCGAACGTAAAATGATCATCAAATTGAACACAGAGACCATATCGCTCCTGTCCCTCTCCAAGGGACCAGGGCGATTTACTTAAGACTCTTCATTTTGCTTCAAGTTCATGCCAAGTCAAGGCTTCACAAGGTTGTAAAGGGTTCAAGACGTCTTTTGAGAATGACATGCAAGAGTTTTGAACGTCCAAACGTTATCAATCAAGCTAAGGAGTCCATATCGCTCCTGTCCTTTGGACAAGGACCAAAGCGATTTCATCAACAACACTCTATACTCCTTCAAAGTCAAGGCAAGGCGAGGATGGACGAGATAAAAGACGTTATTTCGAAGGCAATAAACGATGAACAAAGGTTAAATGTTACCAACTTGAGCTCAAAACGGAGAAAAAACATGGACCGCTCCTGTCCCTCTCCAAGGGACAAGGGCGATGATCCTTATAACATCCAAACACCTCATGAAAGCAAGTGGGACGTGCGTGGAATGGACTAGCAACGATGTTATTCGCCTAGCAATGGAAGTTCGAAGATCAAAGATGCAAGATGAACGTGAAAACATGGAGATCGCTCCTGTCCCTCTCCAAGGGACTAGGGCGATGTTAGACAAAACACATGATATTCTTTGAAAATCACGTTAAGACAAAGACGCACAAGGTTTTAAATGGCATTTGGAAGATGATACAAGGAAAGAATCGTATCAAAATGGAGAATTTCAAGCGAAAACCTTAGGATCGCTCCTGTCCCTCTCCAAGGGACAAGGGCGATGATACATCTAAAGACACTCATGCACACATGCAAGGCAATCTAATTTGAAGAACCCAACAAGATGATCGATTTTGAACGTGGAAATGAAGGAGTTGAACGTTGAAAACGCAAGAATCATGACAAAAATGGTGAATCGCTCCTGTCCCTCTCCAAGGGACCAGGGCGATGAGGTACGTCCACTTCATTTTCAAAATTTTGGCGCCAAATTAACCTCTTTGAATTCATTTTAATGCTGAAGTTCGATAAAATTTAAAATCCTATTTAATTGGCATTTAATATGGCGTTTTGCATTTATTAATTATTTTGCCTTGGTTTAAAAATCGAAATTTATTAATTAAAAAACGAAAGGCATTTAATTAATTATTAATTAATCATAAAAAAAAAAAAAAATCGATTGGGGCGCTTTGATATGGAGGTCGGTCTTATTATTTAATTAAAAAATCATTTTAAAATTGCTATATTTTCCAAGTCGGCCTTGATAAATGGAGAGGTGCAAGCGCTATATATGGAGGGTGAAATTGTCATTTTCACATAATCATTTTACTTATCTTACATGCGATATTGAGGAAGACGAAGAAAGTGCGAAGTGTGTTTGAAGAAGTGCGAATTTCCATTCAATCCAAAGGTGGCGCTAATACTTCCAAGGTGGTGCGATATTTGAAGATCTTCATTAGAGCGAATTTGCCAAGACTTGAGGGTCACGCCAAAGGCGAACTTGAAAGATCACGTTGAAGACAAAGGTGGCGAAATTGATTTCTTGAGGAGATAACGTTGAAGATCATTTATACCTCAATTTTGCCTAGGCAATTTTATTCTTTTTTCTAGAGTTAGCTCTCTATTGAGGTATGGCGATTTGATTTTTATTGCTTTATTTGTTGATCGTCATATTTTGAATTTTGAATTTTGAATTTTCTTAGCTCAATCGTTATTTTTAGGAAATGATAACTCTAGAGACTTATCATAAGGTTTCCTAAAAATTTATCTCTCTAATCTATGTTATTCATTGCAAAATCTATTCTCATAATGAAATGTTGTGTAGGTATGGCGACCCCAAAGGCGGGAGCATCCACCAGTCGCTCAGCTCTCATGAAAGAAGATCAGAAGACCGAAGAAGTGGAGACCAAGATCGTGTCAAAGTGGAGCAACATTGGAGATACCAACTTGGGGAACTTTAGCACAAAGAAGTTTCGAGAGGTCCCTTACATCGGCAAGCCATCACCTGTCGCCCGGAGAATAATAGAGAGTGGCATCATTAAGGCGGCCGGTTTTCCTCCAGCTGTTCAGTGCCACGAGTTGATGATCGAGTGTGCCCGTCACTATAATCCACAGTCCAGGACGATCGTGTCCAATGAGGGAAACACTTTGGCGTACCTTTCAGAGGAAGCTATAAGTGAAGCTTTCCATCTTCCAGAGCACAGGGACATGATATACAAGAGCATAGAAGGAGCCAGATCAATGTACGATGATGATCCAGATGCTTGCCTAAGCATAATCAACAAGAACTGGCTACTCAAGAGTCGTCCCCGTTTAAGCAAGATCCCGAACACACCGCACAGGATTGATTTCCAGGAGGAGTACAGAGATTTGATTACCATGCTCAACCGAGTTACAGGAGCACCTCATGCCTTCTATTTTGAGAAGTGGATGTTTTACTTCATCCAGGTGATTGTTCAGGGTAAAGGTACGATACATTGGGCTAGGATGATTAGCCATTGTTTAGACGTACAGTTGAGGAGACTCAGGGCTACTAAGTCCTTCCACATGAGTTCATATGTCATCTATGCTTTGATCAGGAGTGTTGAGTACGCAGGACTACCTCACAGAGGAGTGATTGGAAGAGGACCCGGCGAGGTCAGAGCTTGTGATTCTTATGCCTACTTGCATCATCCGCCAGGGAAAAACTACAAGTTAGTTAATGATACCTTCACGATGAACATCACGAGGACGTTGCAAGGTGGAATTCACAACAGATTATCCTAGGATGCCCAGGAATTCATCAAGAGGTACGGTGCTTGGTTCATTCAGTTTCCCAAGTTCACTTACATTAGAGTGCATGGATGTCCTTTACCTCCATACATGTTGCCGAGGTATATGACAGACAGAATTGTGTTACTTGAAGTAACAAGGCAGTTAGCAGCATATGCGAAGGCATTCAGACACAGACATCAGAATGGAGTCCAAGTACCTATTATTTTGGGTAATTCAGTTGAGGTATGTCCTAATGTTTTAACCATGGATGACGCAGAGAAGGAGTTAGCCTTGTATTCTTTTTCATCTTTTGCTTGGAGAGAAAGCTTTGATCCACATGGACATTTAGAGGAGACAGTCGGCAGAAGATTTAGACATGAGCACCAGATTGAAGATTTTATGATGAACCTCCTAGATGATCTTGAAGTGAAGCGAAAGATGCATTCTAGATTGCCTTTGGATTTCATCAGGAAATGCAGGATTTACAGAGTGGCCGACCAAGCTCAGGACAATGGCAAACATATCCAGTCTTCCTATGATAGAGAAAGCAAAACAATAAGGTTGGATTGGAATGAGCCTGAGGTCGTGGATTTAGATGCTTTGATGGCACCAGTCTTGTCTTGTACTCGCAGATGGGTAGACGTTCAGCATCAGAAGTTGGGAGAGCAAGGCATAGCTATGTCTTTTACTTTGGAAGAGAAATCAGCCGAAGGTGGAGCTAGTGTGAGTGAAGGCAATCCTAATCCTAGGAATTCAGGTGAAGGTAACCTTCGATGTGCCAGTGAAGGCAATCTCCATCCAAGAGGTTCGAAGAGAAAAGAAAGGTCAGAAAAGAAAGAGTCTTCCAAGAAAAAGCAAGGTGCCAACAAAGATCGAACACCAGGTACTTCTTCTAGACCAGAGAATAGAACAATTCAAGTGGAAGAGTCCATGGAGTCTATGGTACAAAATGACAGGCAGGAAGAAGGATAGGCACAGCATGGTTCGTCAGATGGATCTCTCTAGGACTATGAGTTAGAAGAAGATAATGAAATGACATCTCCTCCCAGAGAAGAAGAAATGGTACATAAAGAGATTCAAGTTCAAGAGACAAGATCGAATATCCCAGATTGGTTGAAGGAAAGATTGACTAAGGTGATCGTAGTAGAGGACTAAGACAACGCAATTGATTTAGAGAGCCTTGTTGGATGTTCACATGAAGTAACAGGGAAGAAGAAGGCTACAAAGATGTCCAAGATGATTCGAGATGAGACTGGATCCAGAAAACTGCAGATAGCTACACCGGCAGCAGACAAATATGAGGGTGAGATCCTAGCAGAGGATTATGATATTCAGACAATTGAGTTAGGACCATCCACTGCAGAGCAGACAATGGATGATGCCACCGACACATTTGAGGCATTGAAGGACAAGCTTAGAGAAGAAGTAGAAAAAAATAGAAAGCTTGAGAGAGAGGTCGGTGCATGGAGGACGTATTTCAGTCACATCAATGAACCTTTGGGACGTCAAGATCCAGTTAGATCACCAGTACAAGCATTGCCACTTCAATCAATCAACGAAGCAGAAAGATTCAGGAACCTGGTTCAACGTACATGTAGTTGGATGGATAGATCTCATACAGTGGCTATAGAGTTTGTTACAAGGATGATGAAGATCATTCATCAGGCCATCCAAGTTCTTGAGATAATCCACAAATTGATGATAACAGTAGCTGCATTTGCCCATACCAAGGACGTTATCATTCCTGTCTTGAAAGTTATAAGACATACATCGAGGAGAATTTTAGCGCAGGAGAAGATCTTGGAAGGTGATTCTCACAGTTTGTTTCAGTGGTCAACCTTACTCCATATGAAGAATGTTTTCTTTGAAGACATCAGTGTTAGATGTGGCCAAGTTGAGGAGGTGATTAATCCGATCCAGGACAGAGTATTTGAGGTACTTCGTACCATTCTTGGCAGAAGGATCGAGGTCGAGACAGATGTGGATATGCAGGAATTTGAGGATAGAATCAAGATCATCTTTTGCAAGGACGCAGATGTTACAGATGAGCAGTATGATCAGATGTTTTCCACCATGCTCCTGATTGACAGAACGAAGGAACTTGAACCTTCATGGGACGCAACTCTTCTAGATGCATTCGATCAGGTCATCCACTTAGAAGAGAGTATGAAGAATCTTCTCGAGATTCCAATCACAGAAATCGAAGGAATCGTGACAAAATTCATTGCATATGCTAAGAAAGAGAATTGGAAAGGGAATAAGATTCTAGATGAAAGGTTGTTACAGATGACATGACATCTTATTTCTCATTGGTTGATACCTCCTAGGTTTTTGTGCCAAATTTAATATTTGGCTATGTATTTAATATTGTTCAGTAAAAGGGAGGTCATTTGTAACAAACCCTAATTAGGGTTTAGGTGTCATGATCTTGTCCGTTGATTTACTTTCAATCTGGACCTTTCATTGTAATCGGGGATGCTATTTATACCCCCATTTTTCATTTCATTGGATAATAGTGTAATAGAGGAATAGAGTAATAGTCAATAGTTGATGTAAGAGAGATTAGAGTTAGAAGTAATTTTATTTTGTAGCAAGATTGAGTTTTGAAGAAAGAAATTCAAGCAATTGTTGTATATGATGACTTGGAAATCAATAAAATATTGAAGTTATGGTGTTTTGTTGCAAATTTCTTGAGTTATCTTCATGGTTGTTTGATCTACTTGAATCGTGCTCAATCAAAGTAGTTTGTTAATTTGAAAGACTAAGTGTGAGATTTGATATTTGGTAGGATTCGTAATCCAAACCACTAGCTTCTTGCTGATTGTAGGAACGCCTTGCGTGGTCGACTGGAGAATACATTGAGTCCTTTAATCTTCAATCATTATTGTATCTTGGATATGTACCTTCGTAGTAGTGTCCTTGATCTTTGATGTATTGAGTATCATTTTATTACCTTAGAAGATCGCACTAATTTCAATTGAGTTGTTATCTTATGGCAAAATTGAAGTTGGTTGAATCTTGCCAAGTCTCATCCATACTAAGTCATTCATAGGGTTAGGCTAGATTAGACCTCTTTTAAACCCTACTCCTTTTGCTATTTTTGAAAGTTTCTTTAGTTTAGAAAATTTTTGAACTTTTGGAATACGTAAGGCCCCTTGGAGGAAACAACAAATCACATCATACCACTAAAAAGCTTGTCCACACGTAGAGACCCTACTAAAAGAACCTTGGAGTCTACCTAACTGATCCTTTATGCAGATCTTCAGCAGTTAGAGACTATTTTCTCAAGAGAGGATAAGATGCCTATTGGTATTTTATTCTGTGTATGATGGTGTATAAAATACACGTCAACAGGTTGCTGATTTGCACCTTCTGCACTTTTCTGAGTAGCCCTTTTTGAGCAGTTGTATCTTTTTGCCAGTTGAAGATCAAGCCGAATGGAAAGTTTCTTGTGATTCCCTGCAATTTTTGAAGCCCCATGCCAAGTGGCTTAGCCCCATGAATTCGTTTGACAGGTTTTCAAAGTTAAATTCATTTGCAAAAAGTTCAGTTCTGCAAACTGGACTGTGTCAAACAGCAGTTTGGTGCCCTCTTTGTGTATTTTTATTTCACGCCCAGTTGATCTGCAATTCAAATCAAGTGTACCCCGTGATTCTCTATAGAATTATCTGCCAGATCCCCAGTTTGTAGCCCCCCAACTCGTCATATGATCAGTTTTCAAGACCCATTCCAAACACACTTTTGCAGGGTTTCATGAGCAGCATGTTCAGATTTTTCAGAGAAGCTTGAGTAAGTAGCTTTGCGGATTAATAACTTTTGCCTCGGATGTCGTAATGACGATCCGTTTGATGCCCTGGATTTTATGTACAATAGTCTATCAACGTGCCAGGTTTCAGGCCCTAAATCAGATGTTTTGCTCAGTTTTCAAAGCCTGTTTTAGAGGCTACTTAGGTGTTCTTGGCAAAAGTTCAAAGTTGTGAAATCTCAAAATTAATGACTGCTTAGCCAGTTTCTCAGGTTCACAACACCTTCAATCAGTGTGTCTGAGCATTCCCCCAGGTTCAGATGTCCAGAAACGAATTTTTTTTTAGCCGGGCCCACTTTGGGGCTCGACTAAGGCTGATACCCAGTTCGACTAGCTAAGATCCGTTGAAGGAAAAGGTATATTATTTAAACCAATTTGATTTAAATAAAATTGCAGCAAGGTTCATTTGGTTTTGAGGGGCGAAATGAAGATTGGTAAATCATTTTATTTACCCAAATAACTGATTATGTGAGAGAGCATTTCAAATGATTTAAATAAAGTGGGGTAAAGTAATTTATTACTTTATAGATTTCATTTTTTTTGTCAAGCCACCTGTGGGCCCTTTTCAGTTCAAAGGGACAGCCCGCGAGATAGCGGGAAGGAGAAAATTATCCTCTCTCCTTTTATCTCGTGCATCATCCACGACAGTACAGAAGGAGGTGCGGGCTAGCGGGAGCCTTAGCCTCCCCACCAAGTTGCACAGTGTATAAAGTCGGTTGAGCAGCGGCATGGGAAGGGCAGAGTGGAGGGAAGTTTGACTTCCTCGCCAACTCGCACGAGGAACATGGTCGCATAGGAAGACCTGTGGGGAAGGCGATGTGCGATAATGTGAGGAAGATAGAACATTCCCGCCATCCTGTGAAGCGCGTAGGGAAGTATAAAACTCATGTGGGATAAAGTTCAAGCGCATGGAAATAAGACAAAGCGGGTGAAGCAAAGGGGAATTAGGGCAAAAATGTTTTCAGAAATTAATGAGATTTTAGGGCTTGAATTCTCTTTAAAGGAAAGGTATTTGAACGACACCTAGATGATTGAATGTTGAGGGATAAACGAGATCATCCATGAATGGTCAGAGGAATTACTCTCAAACGTGGCTTCCCTGTGAAGTTGCAAATCTTTGGCATCTGCAAGTTTGATAATAGTTTCATAGGAACATGGTGTAGTGAACGGGCATAAGGGCGGAAGTCACAATGTTTCGATGAGACTTCCTCACAAATCATATCCATATTTGTGGGTATTGCATCAACAGTGTTCAGAGGCGCGGAGGGGACCTGTTGTGCTGAAGACACATTTTCATGATATGGGTCGTGCAGATGGATTTGGCAGGCATTAGAATAGATTCCGCATCCTTTTCTAGCATTTTTGCGCTGTATGAGGAGAGTTCATACGCAGGATATGGGCATCCACCAAGGTTTTGAGGGCGTGGCTAGCTCTGTTTCCAGCGACATCCACCGAAGCATAAAGGGATTTTTGCAAAATGTCTGGCAGGTTCAAAACCCAAGTTTCACACCTTTCTCTGCCAACATGGGAGCCTAGTGATAGGAAATCGACATTCATAAAATCTTGAAAGACAGAGGAATTTCGCCAAATCTTGTAATTGCAGTTGTTTTGCAAGCACGATAGAAAGCATTGGAGGGTATTAGCTTCCACGCAGTGATGTCAACTGTTGACATGGAAGAGCCGATGAATGAGTCGACTGATGGGCAGAGCCTCTGGATGTCTCAATATCGAGATGTCAGTTTTATTCGTAGCATTCACTTAAATCTTGCGACATGATGAGGGGTGCTCATACCACTATTTGTGATCATCAAATGAAGTGCAAGATTGCATAGTATATGGCCAGTGGTGTTTATATAGATCAGAGAATATATGGGTAGCATCTAAATGGGATGAGCTCTACTGATACTAGGAATGAATAAATATCCATTATGGGTTGCAGCTTCAAGTCAAAAGCTCTCCTATGAGGGATAGTATGTGTGGGAGAGCTTGTCACGGTGCAAATAGCTAATCCTTCATGGGCAATCTTCCATTTGAATAATAACGTTGTGGTTATGATTGTATTCTAACAGGGTTGTTCACAGAAGGTACTGGATTGGAGGGAATGATTAAAAGGATTTTAGATGCAGTACAGTTAGTAAAGGTGAGATATCCCATGTAAGGTGTTTGTAGACCACAAAGGCAGGGTATTGAATTTAGATAGAGAAATGTTGCACACAAATATTCCCATATGGTATGAAGATGGTATATGGGACTAAATTAATTATCTCTCACTAAGACCTCATACTCGGACAATGATGTAGTACCAGGATAACCCATTGATTGAAATTGTTTTACCGGATATGTGAGTGAAAGGGTAAAAGGTGAGGTGAGTGCAGTAACGGGAAAGTATTATTATTTCTTCAAAGGTAATAATATTTTCTTGCATATAGTGAAGTATTGGCTGCAATTGGATGCATTGGTAATTATTTTTGAAAACCAATGATATGCAGTAACTTATCATCTTCTGCTAGGAGGCATGATTTTCACTTTAGATGAAATGTTTTAATGGGTTCAAGTAAAGTATTATTCTCAGTCCAAGGATGATAATGAAGTTATAGTTGCTCTTACCTTATGGAGAATATGGTTATTATATTGGAGGTGTGTTTTTCATCTGAGGAGGAAAAAATGTTCAGAAAGTGAGCTTTTGCAGTTAGAAGGGTGATATGACAGGGCATTTTCAGTCAAAGGAGAGTTTTGCTATTTTCGGTCAGATAAGAGAAGTGCAGCTGAGAGTCAGTTTTTGACTTTCACCATTGTGGCATTTTTCAGTTTTCAGATCAAAGAGGGAAAAGTGAACTTCTTCAGTCAGAGGTGGACAGTGAGCTAATATAGCAAACACTGGCAAAGTGCAGAATTTTGACTTGACATGTGCCTAGAGATGGTATTTTCAGATTTTTTAACTTTTCTAGCAGGGATGCAAGTGCAAATTTTTGGCAATTTTGGTAGGAGGGTGCAGATTTCAAAGTTCCAGATCTCAAGATGAAGACAAGTCAATTCTCAAGATGCCTTTAGGGTTTCTTCTAGGTTTTCTTCTTGAATGTATATCTTTTTTCTTCTTCTCAGTTTAAAGGGATTTTGAATTTAATTTTTCATCATTCCGGAAGCACGACTTCCATGTATAGAGTGTATGTTTTTTATAACAACTAGAGTTAGTTTTCTTTCAGTTTGTAGTTTTTGGTGTTCCAAACAGTTTGTAATTTGAATACAAATAGATTTAAAGGTTTCATTTGTAGATGTCTCTCTTATGCATACACTATTTTATGGAATGAAATGACCAAGGGTTTTTTTGTTGTGTCTCTACAAGTCAGCTGTTTACTTTGTTGTTTGCTTCTCTTCAAGGAAGAGATTAATTTGCTTATTACAAGGTAGAGAAATAGTGTTGTGTATGTGAGACCCTCAGGCATCGTTGTTGATGAAACTAGAAGGGAGAATGTTGGTGTAATGCATTAGCATTCCAAGCTCAATGGTTGCATGTTATCCTGTTTGGATACCAAATCTGCATATTGTGAAGTTGACTCTGCTGCCCATACAAGGCACTGGTCATGGTTGTTGTTTTCAGTTTTTAGAATCATTTTTCTTATTCAAAGCTTTTTCATTTCTGCTTTCCTTTCTTCATTAGGAGTAGGATTAGTGTAGAAACCCCCCTCAATGAAGTGCATATATGCTTAAAAACTAAGGTTAAAGCCAAAATCGGGAGTTCACCCATCTTCCTTAGTACATTTTCATTAAAACGATCTGCTGAAAATGTAATGTCCTGAGTATTTTGAAGGTGTTAGTTGTTCTGACATTGCATAGGTTCACCCGCCTTGGTCTCGCAGAGCCAAAAGTGCAGGAGATCTCAGTCATTGTGATTGAATCTCATTCGTTTACCAAATCCTTCTCCGAGTTTGTTGATGAGTTAGTGGCAATTCCTCTAGAACTCGGAGACTGTTGGTTTGGGAACCAACAAAAACTACCTTGAAATTTGCCTTACATCACATAGGAAGCTTTTTATCTCTCTACTGCTTTTCTCGAGGGCTATGAATAATTCACAACTGTTTTATAGCACAATTTGATAAGTTTTCTCATAAAACACCTATCAACATGCATTAATGCTCAACTATGCGAACTTCAAATTTGGTAGTGGGGTTGTTGCCAAGTTTGACTTTCCACCGTCGATCAAGAAGAATCAACAGTTGTTGGCTAGGTTTGAAGTTTCTCATCGATGTGGCTTTTCCTCATAAATAGCTTGCTAGGTTGCTTGGGCTTGAAAGAGCTCCCAATGATGCATAAACGTTCCACTGATGCCTTGGCAGTCAACACCTTGTTCGAGTTGACCATTCAATCTTCACTCACCGTCCACACGAGCTGGCACGTAAGCCCAGTTGTCATTATTTCTCTCTTTATCTATAGGTTGTTGAAACCTAAATGAGGTTCCAATGACAGTTACAACCTCAATGATAGTAGGGGCCTACAAACACATCTGCTGCCACGTCACTGCCTTGTTGTTACTTCATTCGGGCCCACCAAAAATATCACATCGTTGGGACTCGAAAGGGTTCCTAGTGACAATCTAACTCTCATTGAAAGCCGGGCCCACATGAACATCCTTTGCTGCCTACCTCATGGTCATTGGGTCGCTAGGGCCAAAAAATGCGCCCAACAATAGTTATGTCTCCAACGAAAGCTGCTAAGGTTCCCCCTCCACATGACCTGAGAGCCTTATGTTTTCAGGTTGCTAGGAGCCGAAAGGGCGCCCAACGACAGTGGAAGCTCCACCGACGAGGCCCAAGACTTAAAGGAAACTTTTACACATGTGGACACTTGGTCCTCACTAAGGACTTGAGGGGGGGAAAGGGTTGTGGATTAGGAACATAAAGGGTTTAAAGGACCATAGCGCACACACAAGAGGTAATGACTGAATAAAACTTGAAATGCTAACACATGGGGCTAGTCACACAAACAGTATAAGAACCCCTAAGTTGCGATTAAGACAACCTGCAACCAATGATCACAAATCATTGACAAATTAGAACACAAGCCAAAGGAGGAAACCACCAAGGTTCTAAAAGGGTTTAGAGGACAAAACAAAACCCTAAACCTACCATTTTTTACCATTCCCAACAAAACACATGCAATGAGAACACACACATTACTCGCTTTTTCACAACATGTGGATTTAGAATTGCCATCAATTCAAATGTTGGTGTCACAAGTATCACAAGATACATCCCATAACTCAATCAAGTGAGATGGAGAATATACACAACATAGTTATTAAAATTGAATAATCTCCAAATAATCATGGTTGGGGCTAAAACCTGTCCCTGCACACTCATTAAAACATCAAACATACTTGCTCCATACAAGATAGTTGAAGCACATTATAAAAAACCAATGTGATATAATATAATATAAAGGAATTAACATCAATAAATTTCATCATCTAATAATCATTCTGAGCCACCTTGTCTAGAACATAAATGGAGACATCGATAATCAATATTACACATGGTGCAGAATGAGATAATCATAATCAAATCACATATCTCAATGATCATAGAACAATAGACAAACAAACATGATGACAGCTGGGCTTCAACGATCATTTGGGTTTCAACGACCCAGAACAATAGACTCATGCTTGAACAAACAATGACGTAGGCTCATGCTTAAACAAACAACTATGATCGTAGAACAATAGACTAGGTAAGGGTTTTGTCTCACCTGGGTGAAGTCAAGGGGCTTTTCATCCTTGTTAGTTCAGTTTGCAAACAGCAGCTTGTAGTTTTTTAAAATGTCAAATCTCCTCGATCTCCTTGAATTACACAAGTTGCATTTATATGTGATTGTGCCCATGCAAAACCAAGCGAACTTTGACAAATGAAAGGAAGTTGGCACCAAACAAAATACAAAATTAGGTCAGCCCAAAAAATGACTTGTTATTATAATTTATTAAAATAATCAATATTATTAAAATTATTATCATGACAGTGTTTAAAAACACTTTATTATTAAAAATAAACAGTATCATGGCATTGGAGTGCAGGGGATATGACAGTCCTCCCGCCCAATATATTGCTTATCCTTGAGCAATTTCATATTCAGATGATCAAAGATCTCAGCTCCTTCCCACGTGGTGTCCTCGAGGCAAATTCTTCCATTTCACCAAATATTTTGGTATGACCTTATTTCTGAGCTTCTTTTCCCTCATATCAATGATGGCTCCCAGTTCCAAAATCAATTTCCCTTCACATCTAGTGGTGGCATCTCTAATGAAGTAATAGCCCATTGTCCAAGGTCATCCTTAAGCCATGACACATGAAAAATGTTGTGTATCCTTTTGTTCTTTGGTAGTTCCAACTCATATGCAACCTCATCAATCCTCCTTATGATCTTGTAAGGTCTGTAAAACCGTGGCTTCAACTTCTCAGCAGCACTTCATTTGAGGGAAGAGAGTCTATAGGGATGCAACCTCAAGAAAACCATTTCTCCCACCTCAAAAACCCTCTGTTCGATGACGATCAACATACATCTTTTGCTGGTTTTGGGACTACTATAGATTATCTTTGAGTGCATGCACAATATCTAGGCTTTCTTGAATTGAATTTCTAGCTCCAAGGACTCTACTATCTGGAAGAATCAAATCCACGAATGAGATAGCATCATAACTGTAGAGTGCCTTGAAAGGAGTCATACCTATTGAAATGCTACATCATTAGGTATAACTTGGTGCTGTGTATACAAATGCTAAGTTTATATGCTCTTATGGTAACAGTTAAAGTTTATAGTTCACTGAGTTCATGTCTGAAATCTCACTGGTTAAATTTTATGGTTCACTGGCATTCAAAATGTTTTTTAGTTTCCATGTTCATTGTCTGAATTTTCACAAGTAATTTTTTTGGAGACTCAATATTACCAAATTTTTGTCCAGCCCATGCAGTTAACTATCTATGCTCTTATGCGTTATTGCTAACTTGGTTCTTTCGTTTGATTGATGCAGCAAGCACAGCGCAAGGCTTTGGATATCATTAATACTGTTGGCTTGTCTAATTCCATGCTGAAAATAATTGAAAGACGACATCAAATGGATAAGTGGATAATATATATTGGCATGTTCCTTACAGTTGTAATTATTGTAATTGTTTGGAGATGGACCCACTAGTGATGCAGCTAAATGCTGTGACTTTGATCACTGAAGCACTTGCAGGGCAGCAAAAGTGCATAAAGCAGAAGCAGTAGAATTGACAATGACATGTTATTGTGAAAATGTTAACTAAATAATCTAAAGTTTTTTCAAATATACTACTTATTGTGGATAGTGATCTGAATCTTACTATGTTTCCTAGGTAATAAATTTGCAATCTATGCTTAACTTATTTCCCCCTTTCTTAAGTTCACTAGACTTTTGGCTTCTTGATATAATAAACTATTTTGAAATTTGTATCCTAATATTGTGATCCAGGTTTGAATATACTGTTTGTTGTACTTGTCTTATGAAAATATAGGCAACCACTATGATGAGAGCATCTTAGAGCAGATATTTTAAGCAATAGTTTATCATCACGCTCTCAATCCATCATCATGAAGGCATTTATTTGATTGGAAGGCCTCTTTCTAGGACTGTTATTGACCTTTGGAAGTTTGGGAGGGAAACAGAAGGGAGGTATATCCTTAATGTGAGGAGCCAAGTGATTTTTGTGAAATCATCCCAAGGTTAGTTGATATCAATATAACACCTATCATTTGGATCAATGGCATACGCCATCCCCTTGAGGTAAGTTGTCATATTGCTGATGATAGTGAGTGGCTGTATGAATTATCATATTCACCCTTAGGGTAGTAATACTGAGGATTGGGGCTTCTAAAAGGGGAATTCCTATCCACATTCTCATGATAAAGGAGATTATCCCTAGCAGATATATGATAAGAAGTTTCATCTCTATAGATTCTATGGTGAAGTGGAGGACACTCCTCTAAGATGTCTAAGAGGTCTTCTGGAGGGAGGCATTCTAGGAGATGGTCTTTTCTGCTCATCAATACGCCAATGATCGACATAGTCAATATCTCTATGCTTCTTGTGTCTATCATAGTAAACATGTTAATCTTCATAGGTAGAAATAGTAATGGATTGGAAGAAGGGATAAATCTTCCAATATGATAGTGACATCTCTATCAATGCAATCTTTCATGGGGCCACCGAGTGATCTCTAGGAGGTGAGTGTCTTCATTCGATTCTAGGTGGAGAAGGTTTCCTACATCTAAGAGGAGAGAAAATAATAGACATTGGATTATCTTTGGAAGGAGAGGGTATACTTTAAAATTTGGAGTGTTAAACTTTTCATTGAAAGGGGCTTTCTGATGCTTTCTTGTATCATGTTTAACACGGTCTGGGTGGGGCCTATAACATGCCACCGTGGTTCCATTCCTATTTGTGAGCCTCTTCCTTTCCCTCATCATTGGGAATCCAAAGAGAAGAACGGGGAGGAGGGAGAGATCAAGCATATAGCGGATCAATCTGTTCATGATGGGGTGATCATTAATGGATTGATCGAGAATAAGTAAGATGGTCAGGGTGAATTAGGATCTCCACGAATAGGTCATCACCAATAATTTAATTAGGATGGGGAGATTCATACTTCTTGGGTCAGTTGTATTCAAGAGCTATTTGAGCCTCCTCTTCCCTTATTTCAACACCTTCACTGTGTAGCTAGAATAGGATCAATTTGACAATGAATAAGGATTCAGCCTAACAAAGAAGAAAATGGATTGAAACAAAGAGCTTAAAGACCGTAAACTATCACAGTAGAGTCAAATATGCAACAGTAGTAGTGAAGTTGTCGATTTATAATTAAAATTTGTAATCTTTTAGTGGAGGCAATAAATTTTTACAAAAAGCAGAGGTCAAACCACTTGGGTTAGAAAAAGGACAGTGATGACAAAATCAAATATGAGATTTGTTTCTATGCAAATTGACACTAATCAATTTACCAACAGTTATTCGGGTATGGTGAGACTGTCTTATTAAAAGTTAAAATTGCAGAAAACGTACATCTACACTTAACAAATCGTTAAGGAGGTTTCTAGGGTATGCAATACTAAAAATAAATATGGAAACCTATATTTCAAAATGTTGAGAAAGAATGTGTGAATAAATAAAAAAGAATACAGATTAATTTAATTCAATGAAAGGAAAAAGTAAGGTTTTGTGAAGTCGACATATGAACATTTCTTGTAGATTTTAAAAGGAATGATTGGAAAATGCAGATTCACAGTAGACACAAGAATGTTTTATATCCACATGAAGCATCCAAAATGCAAAGTTCTCAAATAATTCTATTGATTTCTTGGATGTCATTTGTTTTTTTGTACAAACTCTAGTATTTTTCTTCTTCAAAAGTTTTGTACATTGTTTGAGCTCTACAATAAATAGGTGAAATCCATTAACCATTCTAGTAACCGGCTAACTATTCACATTGAACTTGACAAAAAATAAAGATAAAAAATATGAAAGATACATTTGTGGCTCATTATAAAGTAATTTTATGTCAAAATCTTCGTTCCACAAAAACTCGACGTTCATTTAGAAATCTCAATCTTTCATCCATGAATGCCTTCTAGGATATTTTCAATAGTAATAATCCTTTTTTTTTGCCCTTCGTTTTGTTGATATGAATTGAATTTGTCTAGCACTAACTCAACCACTTTAAAGTTTGGTCCATCAAAATTAATTAATTGTAACATGTCATCAGATATATAAATATCTTGCATCATACGAGGCATTTTGTAAAAAATATTTTGTTCGTTCTCAAGTTTTCACACGATATTTTCAATTTAATGAGTTTATAGGTCAACACACGTTAGCAATTGGATTCTTTGGATGATTCTTATTTAATAAGTTTTCTTCTAGCTGTTCTTTCAAGCCATTTGTCAAGTTGGTGGAATTTAGTTTATTGTAGAAATTGCATGATTATTTTTTTAGTAAGACCCTAATATCCTTAAAAGATTTATAAGCCAAATTATTAGCCCCTTTGAATTCAAATTCATTTGCATAAAATTTATATTCTCTATTGAATAGTTTCCTTCCATTTAATATGTAGGGAAAGATTTGTCCAATCAATTTTTTTTTCTAATATGACACCATCAAAAATTTCCTTGACAACATCAAAATCAACTCTGTCTATCAATAGGATTTAAGGAAATATTTGTTATATGTTTGCAACTCATCATTGAATATTGCTTCCAATCATTTGTAGAATTTAAACATCTTGGATACGATGATATAAAATAAAAACCTTATCAATAAGTTTGGATTCGTGAAATCAAGTTTCTAGTCCAAGATGTAGTAGCATTTCTATATTATAGATATTGCCAATAGGAGGCATATTCTTACGCGCAACATCAATAAATGGATTCGACATTGTAGATCAAGATTAAAGAGGGCCCACTAAATATTGCAACCAAGATGTCAATTAATTTACCTTTTCTTTTAGTTGCTCTTTAGTTTTTTATCCTTATCTATCTTTTGTGTCATTATGTCTATACCATATTTTACACTTGTTTTCTTCTTGAGTGTCACTTTCGTGACTTGATAATTAGATATTTGCATTTCTTCTTATCACAAAGGGAGTATCAATTTCAACATAGCTTATGTCTTGAGTATTGGTAATAACAAAAGATCTTACCTTTTGGATGGAGTCAAAAGAGATTTTTGAGGTGGAATCCTTGGATATTCTTGAGGTGTAGGAGATGGAGTTTTAGAAATAAGAGGTTACCATAGTGGAGGAGGAGCCTACCAAAGAGAAGGGGGGTTCTACACCAATGGAGGCTCTTTGGAAAGAGAACGTTGCTCACTGCGAGAGAGGAAGAGGGGATGATGACTTATATGAAGATGAGGAATGTCATAAGTTTTAACATTTTCATCTTTGTGTACACCACTAGAAACTTCTGCATAGCAGGTTAGTTAAGCATCGGGGGAAGTAATGACTCCTACTCATTATGGATAGAAGGAAGTAACATCTCCTCCTCCTCCTCATGATGGATAGAAGTCAGTGACATCTCTTCCTAATTTTGGGATCATAGAAGTAAGTTCCATCTCCTCATGATGGGATGCATGCTTATTCTAGCTTATTCTAGCTCGGAGTTTTCTAGCAACTATAATTGCTTAATCTAGCTTGATTCTAGCCCTTATAATAGCGTCATTCTAGCAGGTTTATTAATTTACCCCCACAATTCTATGGGGGCCGCATCCATAGAATAGTAGGGCACTAATTAATTTGCCGGATTAATTCACTTATTAATTCACGGATCCTTAGAATAGTAAGGCACTGATTAATTATTCTAGCAGGTTTATTAATTTACAGTGGGAATTATGTTTCGCTATGAGGTCGGGTTCCCAACTCCTCCTTCTGGAGCGTCCCGTCTCACCTCTCTCGCTCCTAGGCAAGTATGTAGTGAGAGTGTTCCCTTGTTCGTACGCTCCTCAATGCAGAGAGAATTCGATGGGTGCGGTTGGTTCATAGCCCAATGTCGTTCTCGTGCGATCCAGCTACATTCCATTCGGTACTGGGCCGCTCCCCCACTATTTTAAGGGTAGGTGGAGGGCTGCTTATCTGAGCATTGATCTGATTCCGTGCTGGCATTCAACACCTCTGTCTTGATGAACCCCGGGCCTGTCAAGTCCCTGACCCTTCGCCAGCCCATCCTCTTATCTCGCAGAGATTTTAGGAGCATTGGACTCAGCTCCATGCTGCCCCGTCAGTGCCTATCATGATCATCCACTTGACCATATGAACTACCATAGAATTGTAAGGGCCAGCCGCCCCCCAGGAGGTATATTATCGTAGGGGCCTCCCACTCACCCAGCACTCCATCGGTGCATTGGGAGGGCCCCAACCCCCCTTGCATGCATGCACAAAAGAGGTAGATTAATTGTGGGGGGCATAGTCGTGCATGCAGAAGGAGACCCCTAACATTAGATGGGTTATTAGATAAATGAGGGCTTTGACCCCCTCTTCAATGTTAGCTATTTGACCCACGCAGCGGTGCCATCAACCGTCCTTTAGAATAGTAGCCCCCCCCCTATACTAGCAGCCGGGCATGCCTAGGTGTAGCGGAATTGTTCTAGGTGATAACCGATAACCACTTCCCGTTACTATCCTGAGCGGGAAGCTGCTACCTAGAAAGACCGACATAGAACTATCCTTGGGTGGGCGTTCCCACCTCTCCTTGGAGTCAACTATATAAAAAAGGGCGCTCTGGAGAGCCTATTGAGATTACATGGGATTCGAACCCATACGATAGGTGACCAACTAATCTATAACGTAATACACTGGCGAACTTTTATCATCCAATATGATGATAGCCATCTCTCACCGGGGGGCTTGGGAATGTAACTAGGTTCATAAAGAGTATCTCAACCCGTGGTGTTTCCCCCCATGTTGTGACCCGGGGACTCGGTGCTTAGTGATTCTAGTAATCCGCTAAGAATATCCCACCCTTGTTTCGCGCCCCCCTTGTTCCAGGGAGCCTTCAATAATAATTAATCTTCTCCAACTTGTCCTTCCATAAAAAAGAATATCTTGTCTCCCTTCCCGATATAGTCCTTCAAAATAAATATTCTATCACTCCTGCCCCTCCTCCAAGGTTGCAATTATAATTATCTTGTTGAATTCACATAATTAAGTAATATCCTTAAAAGTGTATGGGCCCACCCTAAATGGCATAAAGAGAGGGGCCCACACATGTTACGAATAGAATCTATTAACCATAGCCCCTCGACAGCTTATTCTATTATTCCCCGGCAACTCATCTTCCGATAGGGGGCCGCTGCCTACAATTCGGCTGGGGGGTCGGATAATCCACCTCCCGGGGCGGGTACAGTCATATGAGCCAGACTTTTGATCAACTAAAGGTAGGGTGCCGGCCCCTATTATGAGAACGGAAGAAACCATACCAACCAGGAGGAATTGCAGGATCATACCAGGAGTTGCGGGCGACCATACCAACCTGGAGGAGATAACATTTCTACTACCGAGGGTGCCCTACCATTCTATAGGAGGAGGAACCGAACAATCAATATTCGTCGAAGGGTGGCCGGGTATTAGCTCCAGCAGTTCAGGATAGAGAAGGAGAGTGGGGTTCACCCTCCTCCCTTAACTACAGGAATGGGAACCCCACAGATTTTGTCACCAAATAATTTGATAATAAAGATCGTGTCATCATCGAAGTCAAGACCAGAAGGAAGTTGCTTTGCCTGATGGGTCGGACGAAGCGGGCGATCCCTCCGCATCAGAATAGGCATCGAAGTCTGCGTAGGTTATCGCTTACCTTCATTTCATTCAGGTAAGGGACGCGGGGCCGTCGAGTAGAGGTTTCAGTGAAGGGTCAAAGGTCAGCAAGCAGTCCGACTATTGTATTACATATATAATATATCATACCCTCTATTCTATATGGAGTGGGATGGGATGACCCTACTATTCTAGGGGGTATCTGTGGTGGGTTGGGTTCAACGGAACCGGCGAGCCCAGCTACTATATGAGTATAAACTGGATCTCCCCAGGTTTGGAGTTTAAGGGGGTCATCCACCTGGGCATCCGGTGCTTCGACGGATCGCATTCAGATACGAGAGGTCGACCCACCATGAGAGAAAGGAACTAGTTGTCGATCCGTGAGCGTCGATTCTCAAAGAGATCGGCGGGTGCCAACTACCTAGCCCTACGAATGCACTGCCATAGAATGTTAGGGGGAGGAACCCCCAACCCCCTACAATTCTAGGGGGTAGGGGGGAGTAAGCCATTATTCTGATGAAAGGGTGGCCCTACTATTCTAAGGTGCCAGAATCAATAGCCCAGCCGAATGGTAGGGTGTTGAGTTGGTTCTCGGTGGATGGAAAGGAATAGAATCAAGCCTTTTACGTCCAGTTGAGTGTTCATCCAATCCATACCTACCCGGAACCTTTCCAATGAAAAGCTGGATGTCCGAAGAAGAGGGATTGATCAGCCGATGACCAAATTATCTTTAAAATAGATAAAAAAATTACAACTCTTCAAATGATGACATTACCATCATCTAAATTTTCACCAGGCACTTCTTTTATTCCAAAAGCTTAGATCTAAAAAGTTGTCAGCTTGAAGTAATCTTTATTATAGATTTCATGTTCATCGTTGCAATTGGATGTCTTTAAGATGGTTTATGTGCAAAACTAACGATACCGTCTTCTCCATACACTCTTTTGATCAAATGTGTCACAACCCTAACTATTTTTTTCTTTAATTCATCTATAATCTTCATATGCATTTCGTTATTCTATTGTAATGGTTGCAAGATAGCGGAGAGGCCATTATGGTGCATGAGGCAGAGGATAAAATAGTTAAAAGGAGTGGAATAAATGCCCTATTAAGCGAGAAGAAATGTTTCATGTCTTTGGAATCGATACACTGGAGAAGTGAGATGTGTTTGCTTTCAGAAGAAATCACGGGTATTTGCATTGTGTTGCATTTCTTTATTCACCAGAGTTTAGGTGCCAAAAGAGGAGGTCGGGCAGACACTGAAAACGCCAATTGAGGATGGGAGAAAGATTTCAACAAGGTAATTGTAAATACGTTGTCGGAATTCCTTTCATGGATGTTCATTTTCTGTTCAAAAGCTTCCAATTCACCATGGACGAGGGAAAGTTTCTTAAATCCATTTTGTGCATTTCGTGCGATCACTGCACTGATGAGGCATTTTCTGTTTGAAGCATTCTGTCAAACGATTTGCATGGCTTCTCTATGAGAGGATATTTGTGTAGGAAGTCTGAATCAATCAGTTTTTACTTACCAATTACATTTGCATGAAAGTTTCTAAACCCCTTTTCCAGCAAATCCGTTTTGTTCATATACCGCTATAAATGCAATCCTTGAGACCTCATTCCTTTTTTCTTCCACAATTTGTCGCGTGCATGACTATCAGGACTATATCGGACAAGTTAAAGATTTCCATTTACATTATGCGTTCATAGGACTCACTTTAGATTATATATTGACACGGACATGTTCACGTTATAGTATGGATTAAGATAATGAGATGCCAATCTATTTTTTTCTATTAAGTCAAAGTCTCATAGCTATGGCCATGAGGGGCCATTGATTCTTTGGTTATTCTTGTGCATTACTTTTGTTCAACCATAGCTACATCTTATTTTCATATTTCATAGTATTAAGTTGTTAAGTTGTTATTGTTCTTCATAGTATTATCAAATTAGATTATCATTTTGTAAATTATCATTTTGTAAAGTGGTTATCATTTGATAGTTGCGGTTAAGTTAAATAAAATTGATTTCTTATTGTTTGCATAACAAATTGATACTTATATCGAAAGCGTTATCTCTATGAATTAAATCCTTTAATTTCTATGATCAATGGTCCATGTTTGCAAGATGATTGCAATGTTTAGAGTCATTGGATCATTTCAATAAGTTTCTAAATTGATATTAAAAAATATCCAAGATCTAATTTTTAAAATATTTTAAAAGGGAATCTTATCTTTAAAATATTGTAATTTAGTATGTATTTTTCCATAAATACGATAAAATGATATGAAAAAACTTGCACACAAAACAAAAATCTTAATTTACTATTAAATTAAAATATATATATATATATATATATATATATATATATATATATATATTTACATTAAAGTTGGATCATTTTAAAAATAAGTTTCTAAATTGATATTAAAACATATTTATGATCTAATATTTAAAATATCATAAAAGGACAAAAAACATAGTCTTGAATTAGAATGCATTTCTCTAATAAATACGATAAAATAATAAACATAAAATACTTACACAAAATAAAAAATCTAGACTTGCAAGATGATTGTCATTAGATCATTTCGATAAGTTTTTAAAGTAATATAAAAAAATATTCAAAATCTAATCTTTAAAAAGGAAAAAACATTGTAATATTATCTTTAAAATATTGCAATTTAGTATGGGTTTTTTAGATAATAAATATGATAAAATGATATAAAAAATTGCACACAAAAGGAATATCTTAATTTACAATTAAATTGAAAAAAATAGTATGTAATTAAAATATTAAAATATATTCATGATCTAATATTTAAAATATTGTTAAAGGATGAAAACCATAGTCTTAAATTAGTATGTATTTCTCTAATAAATATGATAAAATGATAAACATAAAATACTTGCACACAATACATAAAATCTTAAATTTGCTATTAAATTGAAAATAACTCTCTATATTGAAATTAAAAATATTTAAGATAATATTTAAAATATTCTAAAACCAAAAAATCATTTATAATCTTATCTTTACAAATATTTTGAATTAGTATATATTTTTATAACAAAATATTTGTCCTTTGAAGAACTTCTTGAGTTTTGTGGAACTTGACTCTTCTTGGTTTCTTTATTCTTGATAGGCTTTATCATGACTTCAACATATTTTTCTGTTTCCTCTTTTGATTTCTTATATGGCTCTCTCATTTTGCTAATTTCTCTTTTGATGGGACTTTTGAGTGTATCAACATAGCGTTTTGAATTTTCTCCATATCCTAGCCTTGTTTTGTTAGATGATTTTCTCTGGTTGTTAATAATATCTTTCAAGCTTTTGGATCTTTTCTCAAATTTATTCATTTTTATGGTTGTTTTATCTAATTCATTTCTTAGAGAAGCTACCTCAGATTCAAGTTGTTTACAAGTTTCCTCTTTTATCTTTAATTGAGATTTAATTTCTTCTTCAATCCTTTTCCCTCTTCAATTTTAATTTTTAATTTGTTGATCTCCTTTTCTACTTCTTCAAAAGATTTGGTCTTACTGAATTCTTCTTGAAACATGTGCTTGTATTTTAGAACCTTGTTCCTAAGTATCTCTGTTTCATCTATGGCATGATATAGCTCCTCTTCCAAGCTATCTTCATCATCACTTTCAAGATTCATGTCATTATTCTCATCAAATTGTTTCGACTCCTCTTCTTTACTCACAAGATGACATTAATATTCTATCCCTTCAACACTTGTGATAGGTGCTTTATTAACAATACCTTTCTTGGCACTTTTTCCTTTATTACCTTTTTTCTTTCCCATAGTGTTCTCTTGATCTACCTTCAAGTGGTTAGATTTTTTCAAAGAAACTCGCTCTGATACCAATTATTGAGAACACGGTTATACTGAGAGGGGTGCGGGGGGGGGGGGGGGGGGGGGGGGTGGTGAATTAGTATAACAAAAAACTTTTTTTTTTTCAACTTTATAGTATGATGCTAACTTGAGCTCATTAACATATTCATTGCATATTAACATTAACATGAATCTAACTGGGTCGAAGCACAAAGGTTTGTTACACCTGGGGCCAACTCGGGCATGTCCGACCAAACTCAGTTTGGCCGAACTCCTTGGGCGTTGCGTGGCACCCACGTGTCACTGTGTGGCCCCTTTTGTTTGGCCAAACTTAGTTCGGCCGAATTGAGTTCGGTCGGACAAAAGTCTTTATCAACCCAAAATTTGGTCGACCCCCCTTGTTTGCACTGTGAGCTGCTTGGGAGTTCAACCGAACACAAGAAGAGCTTAACTCTAGCCCCCTTCTTGCCAAGTAGGCTTTTTTTTTTTTTTTTTTTTGTAGATATAATTTAAAAAATCAATTAATTTATTGTTTTAAATTTTTTTAATTTGTAGATATAATTTAAAATATTAATTTATTTATTGTTTTTTTTTTTTTGCTAGTGTAGTTATAATTAAAAAAATATAGACACATAGACACATAGACACATAAAACACCATACACACATATACATCGAAATCAAACTTACCAAAATTAAACATACACCCATACACACATACCCTAGACACACATACACCCATACACACATACCCTAGAAACCCTAAACATACACACATACACCCATACACACATGTGCACATATGCCCATACACACATACACACACCCATACACACATATGCATGCACCCATAAACCCTAAACCCTACACACACATACACCCATACACACACATACGCACACCCTACACCCTAAACTGTACACATACTTGCACCCATACACACATACACACCCATACACACATACACATGCATGCATACGTACATGTACATGTACACATACACACACATGTATGCATACACACATGTATGTGTACGCGCATGTGCATACGCCCATACACGCATACACACACCCATACACACACCCA
>NC_081410.1:361479349-361489349 GCF_030272615.1 Cryptomeria japonica
ATGCGTGACCCCTTAGAACCACATATGACCCCTTATAAAATCCTAGTGTGAATGACATACCCCTTAGTCCATCACATAGTGTCCTAAGGGGTCATATGTGGTCCTAAGGGGTCACACATGCGTGACCCATTAGGACCACATATGACCCCTTATAACATCCTAGTGAACATACGACATTCCCTTTAGGATCACATATATGTGGTCCTAAGGGGTCACACATGTGTTCTAACACACATGCATGACCCCTTAGAACCGCATATGACCCCTTAGTCCATCACATAGTGTCCTAAGGGGTCATATGTGGTCCTAAGGGGTCACACATGCGTTAACATATGCGTGACCCCTTAGGACCACATATGACACCTTATAACATCCTAGTGTACATATGACATTCCCCTTAGGATCACATAGTGTCCTCAGGGGTCATATGTGGTCCTAAGGGGTCACACGTGTTATAACACATGCGTGACCCCTTAGAACTGCATATGACCCCTTATAAAATCCTAGTGTGAACGACATACCCCTTAGTCCATCACATAGTGTCCTAAGGGGTCACACATGCATTAAAACATGCGTGACCCCTTAGGACCACATATGACCACTTATAACATCCTATTGTACATATGACATTCCCCTTAGGATCACATATATGTGGTCCTAAGGGGTCACACATGTGCTCTAACACATGCACATGACCCCTTAGAACCATATATGATGGGCCTTAGTCCATCTCATAGTGTCCTAAGGAACACATGTGTGACCCCTTAGGACCACATATGACCCCTTATAACATCCTATTGTACATATGACATTCCCCTTAGGATCACATATATGTGGTCCTAAGGGGTCATGCATGTGTTCTAACACATGCACGTGACCCTTAGAACCGCATATGACCCCTTAGTCCATCTCATAGTGTCCTAAAGGGTCATATGTGGTCCTAAGGGGTCACACATGTGTTATAACACATGCGTGACCCCTTAGAACCGCATATGACCCCTTATAAAATCCTAGTGTGAACGACATACCCCTTAGTCCATCACATAGTGTCCTAAGGGGTCATATGTGGTCCTAAGGGGTCACGCATGCATTAACACATGCGTGACCCCTTTGGACCATATATGACCCCTTATAACATCCTAGTGTACATATGACATTCCCCTTAGGATCACATATTACATATTTAATAATTTTATAATCATATGCCCATTACAAAAATACAATGACCTCTATTTTTTTGAGATATGGAGTTCAATAACAAACAATGTCAAAATTTTTAGAGAAGTTACATTCCATTTTGTAGATCAATGCCCATATTTTAGTTTCAAACAAAAAAATTAATTTTGATATGTACACAAATATTTATACGTTACAATAAAATATAGAACTAATTTTTTTTGTTATTGACTTATAAAAATTATATATATGTTATCGCTCTCTAAAATATATGTTATCTCTCTCTCTCTCTCTGTCATAAAAATGATCTCTCTCTATCTCTCTCTCTACAATTATTTATACGTTACAATAAAATATATGTCTAATTTTTTTTGTTATTGGTCCTTATAATTTATATATATATATATATATATATATATCATGTTCTTGAATTTTTTATGTATTCAAGATTTAAATATATGTTATCTCTCTATCTCTCTGAAATATATGTTATCTCTCCCTCGCTCTGAAATATTTGAATTTTTGATGTATTCTTGAAGATTTAAATTTTTTATTATATATATATATATATATATATCTCTGAAATATATGTTATCTCTCTCTCTCTCTCATGAAAATGATCTCTCTCTGCAATTTAACTGATTTTAATTTTTAATGTTTAAAATTGAATGCACTTCATGTGTGTGTGTGCTTATGTATTTATTTTAACTTTATGGCATGTACCTAGATAGATGGTGTCCCAGGATATACCTTCGTAGACTCCTGATGAGGATCCACCGACACAAGCTCTTGATCAGGAGCCACATATTGATGATATAGATCCTCCACACCAGGATCCCCCGTTGCCCGACATTGCTACTATTTTTCAGTACAGTGATCGTGAGCTACATAGGCTGAGGGTCATATTAGATGACCCCCGTACTGATGGCGTGTAAAAGAGTACATGCACATCCATTTTTTGATAGTTTGCAGACATTGAGGGACCGCTTAGTTTCTCACACCTCATTCTCACCTGAGGTTATAGAGGATATTTATAGACAGTTGAGGAGTGAGGTGAGGGGTCCTAATTCTTTTGCTGATGTGGTGAGGGTGGTCTCAAAGGAGACCATCAAGGAGAGATGCTTTCCATAGTATCAGGAAAAGAGTAAGGTGAGAGGATATCAAGTCATGAGATGTATCGACCCACTGGTTGCATCATTGATTTACCCATGTTTCTTAGCTACCCATGGTCGTTATCCTAATAACGACTAGATACCATTATACTTTGCACAACAGGTATTTGCTGAGGTTCATTGTTAGATGAAACAAAACTACCTTGATATTCCTGCATATTATGGACAGGGGAGGGGCATGATTGCTGATAGAGATGCATATCATAGCATGATAGAGCTCCGCCTAGACACAGGGACCTTGTTGGCCAGAGATTTCCTGTAGTAGTCCCAGTCTTGGCCCCCATAGTGGATCACGTTGTGATTGGATCACGTTGTGAGAGAAGCAATTGATAGGATTGGACAAATTGCATTAGCAACAGCCACCATATCATTTGACAGGCTGGGTAGATATATGATGAGTCGACCATGTTCGAGATCATCCACAGATCATGCATCTTCTAGTCACGAGGTGGCTTCAGATTCAGATGATTAGTATATTACTGCTGACAACCCCTCCCTAGATGAGGTAGAAGCTATAGTCGAAGGTAGTAGACATGTACATATGTCGTAGTATTTAGCCGAGGACCTACTACATTCTTACCATTTTATTTCATCTCGACTTGGGATACCATTGGCTGATGTTAGAGAGGAGATTCTCAGAGACGGGCATGCTACTGCTGCATCGATGCATACCCCAAGGCAGTCACAACATTCTCATCACTCTACACATGCTTCAGGCACTGACCCACCTACATATCACTCTGTTGATGTAGAGGAGGAGATACGAGCTGATCACGTCCATATCACAGATGAGGGCTTGGATTCATTTGAGGAGCAGCTGCGAGGTTTGAGCCATACTGGGTTTATGGATATGCCACTACAGTTAGACACTTCATCCACGATGCCTAGTCATCTAGGTAGCCCCTTACACTCCTCAACCATACGTACAACCAGAGAGAGATATGCAAGCATGAGTGATGTAGTTGATATGATCACAGGACATGATCAGACTATATAGCCTACTCCTGCTACACAGGTATGTACATACATGTGGGTTTAAATTTTTAGAAGATATGTATACATGTTGTAATGTAGGATAAATCTATATATACATCATTTAATAAATAATCTAGTTCTAAGTTAATTTGTATCATTTAAATTGATCCTGGACTAATCCTTACATACATACATACATACATACATACATACATATATATATCTATGTATATATACATATATATATATATATGTATATATATGTATGTATATATACATACACACATATATATATATACATACATATATATATACATATATATATGTATATATATACATACATATATATATACATACATATATATGTATATATATATATATGTATATATATATATGTATGTATACACACACACACACACACACACACACAACACATATATAACAGTTAGCTCATGTCACTCCTACCTTGAGCTCTGAGCATGTGTGTAGGAGAGATTCTTTCAATGCTCTTAGTGGATAGGTTAGTTATGGTTTTTTGTATATATGTACATGTATGTATACATGCGTTACAATTTATATTTAAATTTTTATTTAACTCTACTCGGATTTGATGTACATGTGTCTAGAGAGATCTATATTTATTATTTAAATAAATTCTACTTTTGCAGGGGTCTATTGGACATCCAGACTCTCACCAAGACTCTCCCTCAGATGGTCACTCTATTCTTGGCCGACATGATCCCTGTTGATTTGCTGGACTTTATTGCTCATTTTCTTATCTTTTTATAGACTTTCATATTATATATATTCATGCATGTACATGAAGTTTAGACTAGATTATACTTTATACTTGGTTTGTGTTTGATCAAATTATATATATTTCATGCATGTATGAAGTTTAGACTAGATTATACTTTATACCTGGTTTGTGTTTGATCAGATTATATATATTTCATTCATGTATGAAGTTTAGACTAGATTATACTTTATATCTGGTTTGTGTTTGATCAGATTATATATATTTCATGCATGTATGAAGTTTAGACTAGATTATAATTTATACCTGGTTTGTGTTTGATCAGATTATATATTTCATGCATGTATGAAGTTTAGACTAGATTATACTTTATACCTGGTTTGTGTTTGATCAGATTATATATTTCATGCATGTATGAAGTTTAGACTAGATTATACTTTATACCTGGTTTGTGTTTGATCAGATTATATATTTCATGCATGTATGCAGTTTAGACTAGATTATACTTTATACCTGGTTTGTGTTTGATCAGATTATATATTTCATGCATGTATGAAGTTTAGACTAGATTATACTTTATACAATTTGTGTTTGATTAGATTATATATTTCATGCACATGTACATGCTAGATTATATATTTCATGCACATGTACATGTTACATTATATGTACTTTATGTTCGCTGGACTGGATTATATATATCATGTGCATGTATGGTTAGATTATACTTTATATATATATACATGTATAGTTTGTGCATTTGATCCTGGATTAAATATATCGCATCATTTGTATTCAAATAATTATATATATATGATTGAATGCACGTGCATGTTAGAAATACTTATGTAAACTTTAAATATATATGATCAAGATGCACATGTTCTCTAAAACTTTCAAATTTATCTATATGTGACTGAATTTACATATGTACATGTAGATAGATTAAAAAAAGATTGATATGTTTATAATTTAAATTTTACTACATACAAATTAACTTCATACATCCTAATTTGATATAATTGAAAATTTCATGTATTTAAACTTTAAAAATATATGGTCCACACAAGCCATATATATATATATATATATATATATATATATGAAAATATTTATCCAAGTTTCAAAACAAGTTAAGCTCTAATTTATCAAGTATTAATTCAATTCATGGGTTGAACCACATGTACTTTGGATTATTAAATATATATAGTTCATACCACATCAAGTGGTTCAGAACGCTCTTCAATAACACTTAATATTTTTTCATGATCTTCACTATCTAGTCTCCACTTTTGAGACCGCCCGCGACATGGAACTATTTGAAGAATTAGGCCAACAACAATGACCAAGTGGCTATACTGATATACCTTGTTGTCAATTTGGTATTCAGTGAAATGAATCCCGTGTTGAACAATTTTAACTTGTTTGAAATATGTCCCTTGCACTACAATGGAGCCTGCATGTACATGTATATAAGAAACGTGAGAAATTAAAAATTTGCACGTAAGCAATTTGTACATACATATTCAAATCAGTTCAAACCTATGGGAAATGAAATTCCATCACTCATTTCAGATTTCGTTAACTTCTTTCTCTCTTCTGTGCAACGCAATAAATAATAACTAACACCTTCTATATTTCCATCTTCTGTTATGACTGCAAACATATCTCTTGCAATTTGAAACAAGTTAAATAAATTCTAAACATGTCATTTTTAAGAAAATATTTACATGTACGCAACATTTTTTAAGGAAATATATATATATGTGTGTGTGTGTGTCTACGTCATATGTAGCTTTTTTAATCAATCCTGAAATATGATCATAATCACCAGAAATCAAAGGAATGTCTTCAAATTTTTCGTCCTCATTTGAATCCTCGTATGTGTCGGAAACATCTAGTGGCACCAATTTCCATTCACTAACATATCCAAGATCTTGGTTCTTGCAATCAACATAGTTTTCCAAAATGCAATCAGAACAAAAACATGAATAATCCCTAGTGTATAATGTCCATGGGCGATTATCTGTACTCATGACACAATGCAAAGATCTTGTCCTCTCCACTCCCTTGCATCCATGCATTGATCTTCTATCCACATCTGCAAAATGTACATGTGTACATGAACATACATGTAGATCAAGTTGTTAAATTGAAACATTTGAACTAGGAACATTTTTAAAAAAATTAAAAAAATTAAAATAAAACACTAAAAGAGAACACGTACCGGTTATCTCCCAAAACACTCTATATGGAATGGGTTTGTATGTTCTCGATGATGATTCACTAGGATAATTAGGTTGCTCAAAGTGTTTCTTACACCATTCAACAACATCATGTGCATCGTCTATACGATCTCCTATGTAATTTATTTGATGCTTTCTTAGAGCACGTTTGATACAAGCTCCTGCACCATCATGTTCACCCTTTCCATGACCACTCTAAAAAAAACTCCAAACATGTGGTATTTTGTCATTTCGATGATATCTACATAATAAAATGGCCTCAAAGATTTGAATTGTGCTGCACATCCATTAGACCAAACAAAATGTTTAACTATTGTTATGCCTCTCTCTTTCAAATATTCAAAAAACTTCTTGAAGCAATGTTGTACAAAAAGTGTGTCATGCTCCTTATCATCACTGATATAGAAGTGGTACTCTTTCTTAATGACACAATTTTTAAATGTACTATCAACACCATCCAAATTCATCTGTGCATGTCGATAACACACATGCACCAAAATAGTGATTTTCTTTGAAAACTAATACTCTGATTGAATCTCTTTTTGATGTGCAAAAGAGTAATTTTCTGCGAAGTCCACTACGAATAGAATAGTTCCAAGTGGGAAAGTGTCTCTTAATCTTTTAAATTGTTCTGCTTGCCACTTGGCAAAAAAACCATGGCATATGTATGGTTTTATCAACTTACGAAAATTTTCCATAAATGTTCCAATAGGTATTTCCTCTTCTACATAACCTAACCTTGTAGATTCCTTTCCAAATTTTGTTTGAAATTTTTTGTACTTGTAACTCTTGCAATTTACCATCTTCCTCATGTTAGTATCTTCATTTCTCAAAGGCAATTTAGCCAAGCCCCCGCATGTTCCACAAATTCCTTTTATGCAATTTATTTGATTGGTTGCATTATCATATGATTTATCACATAAGATGGATGCTATGAATTGACTTGTTTGTTTAGGAGGAGCATTTTCATAACCATCACTATCTTCTCTAATCTTTCGAAACACATGATAGTACAGATCAAATTTGATGTGATAACGACAACAAGTTTCAAAAACTTTGTTTACCTTCACATAATATGACCTTAACGTTCAAACATGGTTTGTCCAATCTTTATATGAGGGTTTGTTTTAGTAAACAACACATACAATTCATGTTTTGTTGTGTCTATCCAATGTTTTACATGGAGATCATAACGATCAGGACCAATCCTTTGCTTGATAACATCTCTACTATTTGATGAAGGACAAGTATTATCATTCCAAAAACTTGTCACAAAGTTCCTAACAACATCTTCAATTATATCAGAACGAGGAGCTCTACACATAATTGCCCAATTCCCTTATGAGGTAGTATCATCCAAATTCTTTCTCCTTTTAAAATATTTTGATATTGTCCTTCTACTAAAACCAAACTCAGATGACAGTGAAGAGATTTGTCTTTTTTGAGGCAATATTTCATTTACTAAAGATGTCAACATCACTCTTCTTGAAATGGTCTTATCTATTGTTCGAGATTTTTTACCAATGTTCACCAAACCTTTCTTAACATTATCAACAATAGATTTTTGTAGCTGAGAAGTTTTCCTCTTTTGACTTGTTGTATCTATACCCAACAATTTTAGTGGATCTATTAAGTCTTTACGAGTAAGTACAATTGATAACAATTGAGCTTTTTCTAGTGTAGTATCAAGATTGTTGAAATGAGACATTATTTCTTTTGCACTTTTATTCATTGACCTCCTTTTAGTATGTCTAAGTTCTTCACTGAGACGTTTCAACTCATCCACATCCATTTCAAGTAAATGATCTAAATTTTTATAAGAAATATTTCTCTTCACCTGTTTAGCTAGATCCACAGTATGCTCATCCATACCAGTGGTAGGAGGTAAGGAGCTTGACCCCTCTCCTTCAACCTCCATTGGTTCAACTTGGACAAGCTCTTCCCTATGTTCATCAACTATATTGTGTTCTTCAATAGGTTCGTTTGCTCAACTCCTGCTTCAGAAATCCCTTCTTCTCGAGCCTGTTCTACACATAATTTAAGATGACAGAGAATATTTTTAATGCAACGAAATTCCAAGTTTAATTTGAAACCAAAATTTTAAGACATTTAGTAAGACGTTTAAAAATTATGTCATAACAAGTGGACTATAATGTCACTTGTGTATTTAAGACCTATTATTGCATAATATAGACCTCCTAATATCACATGTAATACTTGTCCTAATATGATCTGCATAATATACCTGTCTTAAGGGGACTCTTGAGTATAATGTGAAATGTTTTTGCATACGTGAAGTCATATAAATAGAACCTAAATTATGACATAATAGGTTCTAAATTTATGTCACATTTAAGACCTATAATCAATGTAATAACTCCTAATTTATCACATAATAGGCCTTATTATTAATTAATATGACCACGTATGCAAAAAAATTTCACATTAATATACTTGACTCCCCTTAAGACAGACATATTCTGTGATATTAAAGGACCTATCACATGAAAATAAGTACATGTCTTAAATATTCAATATAAGTTAGAACCTAAATTATGACATAATAGGTCTTATTAATTTTATGACTTACTAGGTCTTATCTATTATAAATGGACTTAATTATATAGGAGAAAAAGTCAATTATACAACAAGCAAGTTAATGGAATTTGAAATTTGCAAATACACATATTATTTCAAATTAATTATGCTTTCCAATTAAAATGAGATTATTTTTAATCCTACTATTTCCAATTAATAATAAAAATAATATCATTTAGAATGAATTAAGATAGAATTATTATATAAATTAAATTAATTAAATTAATATTTTTTAAATTAATTTTCATTAAAAATATTAGATAAAAAATATTGAACTAATTAATGCTAACAAATAAACACTATTTTTGGTATGTAATACATATAAAATTAAATAGAAAAAAAAATAAAAAAATACATACTTACATCATGATATCTTTGTCTTCTTTGTTCTCGATATCTTTGTTCCATTTCGGGAGAATAATTCCTGGAAGTCTTATTTTGCCTTCTCTTCTTGTTCCCCATGTGTTTAAAAAAACCTTCAAAAATCTTCAAATTATTGCCCTCAAAATAATTTTCAAATGTCTTCTTTCATCCAAAAATGCGAATTGTTTTAATCATTTGTGTGTTAAAAAATGAAAAAAATTATGTATATTTATACGACTCTACTTAAATGTACAAAAAAAGAAAATTTGCGTCGGCCAGGGTTCGAACGAACGCCGACAGTTGGAAAAGGTCGGTTCATTCGAAACCGATCGTTACAAAAAAGTGTGTGTCATAATTTAGCATGTGGGCTCGAGTGAAGGGGGGTCCACTTGAACCCCTTATGGTTCGAACGGACCCCCCTTCGTTCGAACTCGTGTTCATTTGAACCCTCTTGTTAGAGGTTTCTCCCAAAAAATTTCAGAGTTTTGAGGAATTTTTGACTTCGGACCTTTGGTTCAAGGCACAAATGAAATAATCTTGATAACCCAAAAATATTAAATGGTAGTACTTGGAGCAAGCTTTCCAACGAGTATAGTTTTATTACATTGTGAATTTATTATGTTCTTTTTTTTTAATTTTATGAAATATTGGTTTTTCGCCGAACATGAACTTCTCTGTTCAATGCATTGGGAAAAATAGGAAACTAATTCAAA
>NC_081410.1:361491849-361506849 GCF_030272615.1 Cryptomeria japonica
ACACATACACATAGATACATACACATACATACATACACACACATACACATAGATGCACATGCAAACAACACATACATGCACACACACACATACAAACATACATACACACATGCACACACACATACATACACGCACATACATACACATATGTGCACACACACATACATTCACACATACATACATACACATACACTCATACACATACAAACACACACACACATACATTCACACATACATACACACACATACACTCATACACACACACACACACACATACATAAATATATACACATACACATACATAGATACACATGCACACACACATATACATACACACTTACACACCCATACATGCACACACCCATACACACATATACACACATGCACACACACACACACATAATATACACATACACATACATACACACATACACATACACACATACACACATGCACACACATACACATACACACACACATACACATACACATGAACACACATACACACACATATACACATACATACACACATACACATACATACACACACATACATACATATGCACACATACACACATACACACATACACACACACATAATATACACATACACACATACACACATACATACACACACACATAATATACACACATACATATACACACACATAATACACACATACACACATACATACACACACACATAATATACACACTAATACATTTGGACTAGATTTCCGACTAAGGTTTCCAATGGAGAAGGTATATTGTGGCCAAATTTGATTTTTTTTTGAAAAAATGTTCGCATTCGTCGTAATTTCGACGGCAATTTCCCATTTGGTTTCGACGAAGAAGGCATTAGCAATGAGAATTTTCTTTTTTTTCAAAAAAGTGCTTGAGTTCGTCGTAATTCCGATGACAATGGCCATTACTTAAAAGAAGAGGAGGGGAATTCATTTGTGCATTGCAATCCCACGTAGGCATTCGTGGCGACTTCAACCCCCAAGAACATCAAACCCACGTTGAAGGCATTTGTGGCATTGCTTGCAATCTCGCGCAAGAGGTAGATTCAAATTGCCCTAGTTTTTAATTTCATGTTGCAAAAAATATACATGTGGTGGTTAATTGCCCTAGTTTAATCTCGTAAAACCATAGAACCATGATTGAGGAGTGAGCGTTCAATTTGTAGCAGCAATCCCTTCCTCCCGTATACGCGTGTGTTGATTGCTCACATGAGATCACATCTCTTTGCGGCATCGTATCAAACAATTCATGAGCCTTGTCCATGTTTCCACATTTTGCATTCATGTCAAGTAGGGCATTTGCAAGTACAACACCTAACAAAATTCCTCTATCCGTTATGCTTTGATGGATGTCTATACCCTGTTCCAAAGCTCCCATTTTTGCACAGGCAGGGAGGATGCTGACAAAGGTTGTGGAATTTGGCTTTATGTCTTCCAATTTCATTTGCTTGAAAGTGTCTAAAGCCTTTTCGACAAATCCATTTTGTGCATATCCAACAATCATTGCATTCCACGAGACAACATTTCTTTCAGGCATTCTATCACACAATTCACGTGCCTTGTCTATGCTTCCACATTTTGCATACATGTCTACCAGGGTATTTGCAACTACAACATCTGACAAAATTCCTCTATCCTTTATGCTTCGATGAATGTCCATACCTTGTTCCAAATCTCCCATTTTGGCACAGGCAGGGAGGATAGTAGCAATGGTCGTGGAATTTGGCTTTAGACCTGCCGATTGCATTTGCTTTAAAGTTTCCAAAGCCTTCTCAACAAATCCATTTTGTGCATATCCGACAATCATTGCAGTCCAGGAAACCACATTTCTTTGAGGCAATCCGTCAAATAGTTCCCGTGCCTTGTCTATGCTTCCACATTTTGCATACATGCTAACAAAGCAGTTGCAACTACATTTGACAAAATTCCTTTATCTTTTATGCTTTGATGGATGTCCATACCCTGTTCCAAAGCTCCCATTTTGGCACAGGCTAGGAGTACGCTGGCAAACGTAACTAAAGAAATGCAATGATCAGCTCCAAAGACATCAAACCACTACTAACAAAACCGAGAGTCTAAAATATGATAGGGAATAGTGTGAGCTGTCCTGAAATAAAATATTTTATTTTCAATTTCAACTAAAACATAATTACTCAGCCATTTAATGTTATTAATGTGTTTAATTTATGAAAGAGATAAATGGTTGGCCACAAGTACATGAGTTACTAAATGCACACAAATAAATGAATTTGATATTCAAAACTATCTACAATGAATTCAATTCTTGTCCATTAGTCATTTATGTTTGCAATAAGCATCTTTCTTAGTTTTTCTTAATCTTTGTTCATAGTTATGTGCATATTTCACATTCTATAATTAGGATATCAATTGCTATGGCTGAACACTAGCATGATGTTTGTGTTGTGGTATAGATGCGTGGAAACATAATTATGGGATTGTTATATTATAGAGATCATAAATCTAGATATCGCATATTAGTTCTAGCTCTTCTTGGATTGAGTCTAAAGTTGACATACAGTCATAAAGCCATTATTAGCAGATTTATCCATTTCTAGTAAAGACAATTGAGAAAGTCATTTTGATATTGAGAGTTTCTTATCTGTTTACCTATTGATCATTATTAAGCCGTAATATTTAGGTCTATTTATCTCTCTTGCAAAACCCCTATAAGTGTCGTAGATTGTCCCTACTACTCACTCTTCAATGAAATAGTGGAGTTCTAAAGATTTGCTGCACAAGATGGTGTTGAATGTATCAACAAGGCTAGCATGGAAGGAATGTTCAAGCTTCCACTTGTACAACTTACAACAAATGATTTGTTGATAGAAGAAATTATTGAAATAGGGATACAATAGAAAGACAAGTAAGTACATACAAACCTCCTCAGTTGAAAGTAAAATCTGTGTATAAAAAGAGTACATTGAATCCCAATCCATAAACACAATAGAGATACTAATGGAGACTTAATTGGATGTAGCATGTCGCACCAAAGTTGTTAGAGTATGCTAAGCTAGTACATAATGTTTCCTAAAGCCACATTAGTATTTTACCCAGATCATTATCTACCAAAACTAACTATAGTAATCCTTTTGAGGATTCATTTCATGGTGCTAGATCTTCATTTAGTTCCACTTCTTGTTGGAGAAAAGAATAGTTATTTCTTGAGGTAGATGAATATCCCATCAACAAAGGACAAGACCCTTTCTAGAATATAACAAATTCTACTCCAACAAAAGATCATGGGGGTTTCACTAGAGATATTGAATACGAGATAGACTTCTACTGTTGCATTAAAAGCATTGGCATGTTCTTCATTTATTGATGTAAACTCTCTGTGACGCCACCACAACCAACAAAGGTGTAAAAATTTGTTTGCAATGCATGGGTTTTTAGGATTGTCCTTTGAGAAAATAAAATTAAAGTATGGAAGCAGGATCTGCCAGCTCCCGAGGGAATCTTGATGAAAAATAACTGTAAAATAATTGGGCGAGCTTATATGCAAAAACTCATGCTTCCTAATGGGTTTATGTACAAAAATAAGCATGAATTAAGTGGTAAAGGGGCTTTTGGAAACAAGAGGGACATAGAGGCAGTGGAAGTGAAAACTTCTGGTGTTGTATCTGATCCATCTCAAAATGGGAATGGCGAAGGTGCTGTAAGACGAGTTGAGAAGGGTGTTGGAAGAAGTGGGGGTGTTTACATTCCCCCATTTAAGCTGGCTCAAATGATGAAAGATGTGGAAGACAAGAGCAGTGTGGAATGCAAGCGCATGACATGGGATGCCCTTCAGAAGAGTATCAATGGGTTAGTAAACAAGGTAAATGCATCTAACATCAAGAACATCATTCCAGATTTGTTTGCAGAGAATCTCATCCGTGGAAGGGGTCTATTTTGTAGGTCTTGTATGAAATCCCAAATGGCATCCCCTGGATTTACAGATGTTTTTGCTGCGTTGGTTGCTGTGGTAAATACAAAATTTCCTGAAGTTGGCAATCTGCTTTTGCGAAGAATTATTTTGCAGCTTAAGAGGGCATACAAACGCAATGACAAGCACATTTTGATAGCAATAGCCAAATTCATAGCTCATTTAGTGAATCAACAAGTTGCACTTGAGATCATTGCCTTGGAACTTCTCACCCTTTTACTAGAGAACCCCACAGATGACAATGTAGAGGTTGCTGTTGGGTTCGTGAAAGAATGTGGTTCTTTGTTGCAAGACCTTTCACCTAAAGGTCTCTATGGGATTTTTGAAAGATTTAGAGGTATTCTCCATAAAGGGGAAATTGACAAATGAGTATAGTTTTTAATTGAAGGCATTTTTTCAATTTGCAAAGCTAAGTTCGAGGGTCATCCAGCTGTGCGTCCAGATCAGTTAACACATGAAGTTTTCCTAGAAGACGAACTTGATCAAGAAGTTGGTTTGGATGTTTTCAAGCCAGATCTCAATTTCTTAGAGCATGAGGAAACCTATGAAAAACTGAAGAAAGATATCCTTGGAGATGCTTCTTCAGATGAAGCAGAAGGGGAGAATGATTCGGGTGATGATTCAGATGATGATGATGAAGAGGAAGGTGAGGAAGCACTGAGAATACATGATGAGACAGAGACAAACTTGGTCAATTTAAGATGTACAATTTATTTGACAATCATGTCAAGTGTTGATTTTGAGGAAGCTGGTCATAAGCTACTAAAGATCAAGCTTGAACTTGGTCAAGAGAGAACATACCTTCGTTATTATGGTCTTCATGGGGAAAGAATCTGTATGATCAATAAAATTTATGAGGAATTTTTTTATAAGTGTTTTGTACAACAATATTCTATGATACACAGACTAGAAACAAATAAACTGCATAATGTTGCAAAGTTTTTTGCCCACTTACTTGGCACAAATGCTCTTCCATGGCATTGTCTTTCTTATATACATCTGACAAAGGAAGATACTACTTTCTCTTCCTGTATTTTTATAAAGATTCTCTTGCAGGAGTTGGCAGAGCAGCTTGGTATGTTGTTGCTTAATGAAAGGTTGAATGATCCAACAATGCAGGAGTCTTTTGATTCAATTTCTCCAAAGGACAATCCCAAAAATTCATGGTTTGCTATCAAATTCTTTACTTCTATTGGCCTTGGTGGTATCACTGAGAGTTTACGTGAGTATTTGAAGAATATGCCAAGGCTTGTAATGCAACAACAAAAGTCTATTCCCGAGTTAGATGAATCTACCTCTAATGACGATCTAGTTCATCAGGTTCGTCAGATTCTGATACATCAAACTCAGATTCTGAGAGTGAAACTGATAGTGAGAGCAGTAAGGAGTCACCAAAGCATGACAATGAGTATGAAAAAACAAGAAGAAAGAAAAGGGCGAGGGCATCTGACTCGGAAGATGGAAGTGATAGTGAAAAAATCATAAGGAAAAAGAAAAGGAATTAAAAATCTTTCTAGTCAGTTATTCAAGGCTCCAGCAGACACCGTTTTCCTGGACTGTGACAAACAAAAGAATCACTCCCAAGTGCTTTGGTTTTATAATAGATGATTATAAGATGCTACAATGTTGTCTTATGTATTTTAATAGCCACGGGTTTTAGAGTTCTGTACTTGACAGGTAATGGATAAACAATGTTAGGAGGAGAAAATATTTAAGGCCAAGTGCAGATTGTGATAATACTAGATCAATGAATCCTATTATTTATTGAGTATTTCTTGTTTTCCACGTTGTGTGATGTACCATAAGCAAACTAGAAATCTAAATTCAATAAGATGCTTTGTTCAATGATGATAATTTCAGATTTTCTTGCTTGTGAAGAAAGACCATGTCAGACAATATCAATGAACAACAAAATAAGGAGACAATTGCTAGATTGTGGTCTAACTTGAAAAGAAAAGGTGATGGAAAATGTTATTGTCCGTGCAAAATTTGTAAGGGGTTAAAGACTAGAAGACTTCTAATCAAAACAACAAAGAAACATTGTAGGCTGCATGGTCACATTGAAGGTGGACATGATTATCATCCATTGGTAAGTTTTTCATTATATCATTTTGACAATTTACATACATAATAAATCATGTGATGATGAGATCATGATCACGGTTTATTTATGTTTATCAATTTTATATAGGTTGAGCACCCCGGAGCACATGGTGTGGATCAACACAACCCTGAGAATATGGTTTTCAAAGTGGACGAACATGGAGGTGTGAATATTGAAGCTGAAGATAATGATCCCATGGAAGATGATGATCATGAGCCAAAAAACACAATTGAAGATGATGGTACAAATACATTGATCCATGACTCATTTAGTACTCGCGCAGCTGATCATGATGATAAAGTTGACCTTGATGTTGTTCATGATGTCCCTCTACTTGAGAAGGCATTTGAGGCCCTTTACGAAGGCTCGTAGGCAACTCTTCTCTCCATTGTATTGTTGTTGGTGAACTTGAAGGTTATGAATGGTTTATCCAACATAACAATGTCATGTATGTTAAGGTATGTCATATATGTCATAATAAACTATGAATCATGTTGTACCATTAATATTCTTTATTATAATAAATTATATTTTTTTGCTGTAGATTGATAGGTGAGTTTTTGTTACCGCCATCAAATATTCTACCTCGCTCATACTGAGAATTATCTGCTGTTATGAAAGATATTGGAATGGAGTATCAAGCAATAGATGCTTGTCCCAATGATCATATTATATATCAAAAACAACATGAATTTCAAACAGAATGCCCTGAATGTCATATCAGTAGATATCGAACAAATCAAATAACAAAAAGGGTTCCTCATAAGGTTCTTCGCTATATTCCAATTATTCCACATATGCAACGATTATCCAAGTGCACTAGCTTGGCACAATTTATGGATTGCCATGTACACAATAGAAGTCGAGATGACATTATTCGAATGCCCGTGGATGGTTCAGACATAGACGAAAAGTGGCCACACTTTAAAGAACCTCGTAATCTCAGGCTTTCATTGGCAGCAGACAGTGTCAATCCATTTGGAGAGATGAGATCTGTTTACTTAGTGTGGCCTATTTTTGTTATCAACAATAACATTCCTCCATGGATGTCAATAAAGAAGGAGCACATAAAGTTGGCAATGATTGTTCCAGGTATTTTATCATTTCAATATAGTCGTTTAAATTTAATTATAAATATTGCAGTAAAATGGTCATAATAATTACGTAATGTTTTTGTTCATTTGATTAGGTAAGTACCAAGTTAAAGATATGAATGTATATATCGAGCCTCTTATCGACGAGTTACTGGAGTTATGGAATGGTGTCACTGATAACTCAATGATGAATAGATAGTACTAACCCAATACTGAGAGGGGGGGGTGAATCAGTATAGACAAAAATACAGTCCTAAACCGGTTTGACATCAGACACTTCAAATGACTGGCAATAAATAGTGACACTGGTTTGAAACATAGTGCAACCGGTAAAGCTAAGAATGACTGAGACAAGCATTAACCGGTTACTCACTTAGCTTTTCACTCAACTCAAGACTACACTACCATTTCACCCTCATGCATAAATAGGTAATCTATCATCAGATCATAATAACAACTAGTTCAACATGTTTTATTGACAGGCATAAAACACAGAACCATCATATGCTTGACAGACAATAGCAAAGCATCACAAGATAAAAGCATCACACATGACACATATTTTTCACGTGGAAACCCAACTGGGAAAAACCATGGTGGGGATGAATACCAATAAGTTGTTTTTGAACTCTTTAGAAGTCCGCTCTGTTAGGAGCCTTGTCAGGTTAGAGACATTACAATAGGTTCTGCTAGGAACCGATCTTGTTAGGGATCACCCGGTTAAGGGATGGCTAGAATACCCAGTTAAGGGTTAAACCTTGTTAAAGGATACATTTTAGAGGATTTCAAGAACTCAATAGCTAAAGGATTTCGTACTCAATAGCTTTGAATTACCTTGTTAAAGGATTTACAACAAGCTGGTTAAGGCTACCCTGTTAAGGGATTTTCCAACTGTTGAGGTGGTTAGAGATCAATAGGTATTACAATGATCTAGTAATAGCACTCAATGCTAATGCAGATCCGCTCAAGCTCCTCTTCACCTTTTGCACTTACACTCTACAGGTATCACTTCTCTCCTTTTGGTCTGGCAAGAATCACGTATCCCTTCTCTTGGATACACACACACAACTTTTGCCAACAACCTCAGAAAGAGACATAACATCGACCTTATAGGAAAACAGATAGGTCGGTAGCATAAACCCTAAACCCTAAACTTGTTAGGTTAAGGAATTCAAACAGTTCAATCTTGACCGTTGAGCACACTACATTAAATGCAACAGTTCTTGATCCAATCTCAAGACATTCTCCATTGTCTATTTCCACCGATTTTATGGCGGCTGATAACCCATCACACGTTATCACCATTTTACAGACTTCTCACATTCTTGAGGTAGATAGGAACAATCTCCTTCATGCAAGATCCTTGACGCGCACAAGGCTTACGTGGTAACATGATCTGTTCTTTGTTACCATGCTAACTCATCACACAAAGTCACCGGTTGAGCCACACAGGCTTGAAGCACTTAAACCGGAAACCTTGAAGTTGAGACTACCAATCGATAGTCATACAATACTTCCATGTGCCGGTTCTCATAACTATATGCCAGTTCATCATGAACAAACACACCACTTCACTTTGGCACAAATGCCGGTTCATGGTGTTCTACCGATTCTCTCATATGCTGGTTCTCACTTCTTCATCATATTGACATCAATGACAACATACAATGTCATTATGTCCTCATACTGGTTCACATAATGCCAACAATCTCCCCCTTTGGCATTGATGGTAATAAACAAAGATATCTTCTCCGCTTCTCATCTTCTCCCCATTTTCTATAGATATCTTCTCTGCTTCACATCTTCTCCCCCTTTGATAGCAATTCCAAAGTGGAGGCACAAGCTTCCCTGTTCCATTATGCTACTCCCCCTAAGGAGTAGCATCCTTCAACACATCAATCCTGAGGAAAAATTTGACTATGCAATACCCGACTGATGTGGAGCATATATCTTTAGTTTATGTCCTGAAGGGGCAACACCCCTAATTCACCTCTTAAGTACATAAATGTAGCCTTTGGGAGAGGCTTGGTGAATATATCTGCTAATTGCTCCTGAATGGAAACATGTTCCAGTGCAATCTCTTTGTTCTGAACCTTTTCCCTTAGGAAATGATACTTAAGTTCAAAATGCTTGGTTCTAGAGTGTAAAACTGGATTCTTTGAGATATTGATAGCACTTGTGTTATCACAAAATATACTTACCAGTTCAGATACAGGAACTTTGAAGCCATTTAGTACATGCTTCATCCAGATTGTCTGAGTGTAGTTCATGAAAGCTGAAACATACTCTGCTTCCACTATAGATTGTGAGATACAACTCTACTTCTTACTCATCCATGAGACCAGTTTACCACCAAGAAAGAATGTACCACTGGTTGTGCTTTTCTGGTCATCTATATTGCCTACCCAATCAACATCTGTGTATACTTTCAAGTTGAAATCCTTGCTATAAGGATACCACAATCCATAGTCAATAGTTCCCTTCAGATACCTAAGAATCCGCTTGACTGCAACCAAGTGAGATTCTCTTGGGCTTTTATGGAATCTTGCAGTAATGCCAACTGCATGTACAATATCCGGTCTGCTATGCACTACATAATGCAACTTACCAATCATTGATTGGTATTCCTTCTCATCAACCAATTTTGAGTCATCTTCTTTAGATAGTTTACAACTGGTCACCATCAGAGTACCAACCGGTTTGCTATCTTCCATGCCAAAGGTCTTCAACACCTCTTTGACATACTTGGACTGAGTGATAAAGATTCCATCCTTCATCTACTGGATCTACAGTCCAATGAAGAATTTAATCTCCCCTATGAGTGACATTTCAAACTCTTTCTTCATCTCATTTGCAAACTCATGACTTATCTTGTCATCTCCACCAAAGATAATGTCATCAACAAATACCTCACAGATCAGGATCTGATCTCCTTCAGACTTCAAGTAGATATTACTATCTCCACTTGTTCTCTCAAATCCAATCTTCACAAGATGGGAATGCAGACGTTCATACCATGCTCTAGGTGCCTGCTTTAGTCCATATAAGGCTTTATGTAGCCTACATACCATGTCACTGTCTTCAGATAGGGAAAAACCATCTGGTTGCTCAATATACACCTCCTCTTCAAGTACACCACTTAGGAATGCAGATTTTACATCCATTTGATATACTTTGAAACCTTTAAAAGCTGCATATGCAAGAAGCATACAAACTCCTTCCAATCTGGCTATGGGAGCAAAGGTTTCTCCATAGTCTTCTCCTTCTTCTTGAGCATATCCTTTGCACACTAATCTGGCTTTGTTCCTAATCACTATGCCATCCTCATTCAGCTTATTTCTGAAAACCCATTTAGTACCAATGACATTTTTGTGCTCCGTTCTGGGTACCAAAGACCATGTACCATTTTTCTCTATCTGGTCAAGTTCCTCTTCCATTGCCTTGATCTAGTCTTCATCCTTATGTGCCTTTTTGAATGATTTAGGCTCAAATTTAGAGATCATACATGAGTTTTCTCTAACCTTCCTTCTTGTAAGGATTCCTGCATCCTTATCTCCTATGATCTGTTTAGGATCATGATTCAGCTTGACATATCAAGGAATGGTCTTGATAGATTCCTCTTGCTTTTCTTCTTCATCCTCATCTCCATCAGTATCAACATCTACATTTGCCGGTGTAGGAACATTGTTACTAGTACTCGGTTGGTTGTCAACCGATTCCCCGAAGGTTACAACCAGTTCGTTTACCGCTTGCTCACTGTCAGTTTCCTCAGTTTTTTCAGTGGTTTCATCAACTCTTACATTGATGCTTTCCATAATTCTCTGAGTCCTATTGTTGAAACACTTGAGAGCTTTGCTCTTGGTGGAATATCCTAGGAATATTCCCTCATCACATTTTGCATCAAATTTGCTCTGGTGTTCACTCCTCTTGATGTAACATTTTCTACCAAACACTCTAAAGTAGCTAACCATAGGTGTCTTACCGGTCCAATACTCATAAGGAGTTTTATCCTTACGTTTCTTGATGAGTACCCGGTTCATTGTGTAGACTGCAATGCTCACTGCTTCTCTCCAAAAGGTGTGAGCTACCTTTCCTTGAATCAACATGGTTCTAGCTACTTCAACCACAGTCTGGTTATTCCTCTCTGCTAGGCCATTCTGTTGTGGAGTCCGGGGGGCAGACAATTGCCTCTTGATGCCATGTTCTTCACAGTACTTATTGAATTCACTAGAAGTGAAATCCCCTCCTTGATCAGTTCTCAGGCACTTGATCCTTTTACCGCTTTCCTTTTCCACTAATGCTCTGAAAGCTTTGAACTTTACAAAGGCTTCAGACTTGTCTTTCAAGAATGTGACCCACATCATTCTTGAGCAGTCATCAGTGAGAATCATGAAGTACCTATCACCCTGTACACTTCTAGTTTTCATAGGACCACACAAATCAATATGCACAAGGTCAAGCAAGTTGTTAGCAGTGAAAGATTTACCTTTAAAGGTTGAGGAAGACATTTTCCCCAATTGACACTCTCTGCACAAGGTATTATCTGGTTTGCTTAGCACCAACAACCCTCTAATTGCCTTGATCTTACTAGCCTTCACAATGTTATCAAAGTTTACATGGCAGAGTCTCCTATGCCATATCCAGCTATCATCAAATTTAGCCATAAGACATGTACTTATATTTGCATTCAGCTAAAATAGGTTACCTTTGGTCTGCATGCCGGTGGCCACCAATTCACCATTCTTTCCTTTGATTCTGCAAACTCCATTCTTGAATTCCAGAGTGAGGCCACTGTCATTCAGTTGGGAAACATTCAGAAGGTTGTGTCTAAGACCATCAACCCAATACACATTGTCAGCACTACTCTTTCCATTTAGAGAGATAGACCCTTTGCCTTTGACCATGCATGGTGCATCATTGCCAAAGCGAACCACACCACCATCATAATCCTCCAAGGATAGAAACTTGCTCCAGTCACCAGTCATATGGTGAGAAAAACCACTATCAATGATCCACTCATTGGAATTATCAAACCGGGAGATAAGAGCCTTCTTGTCTGATACATCTTCCTTGACAGCAACAAACACAATATCTTCATTTTCTTCATCCTCTGATTCTTCATCGGTGGCACCTTCATCAATTGCCACAAAATAGTTTCTCTGGTTTCCTCCTTTGAATTTATTGAACCTTTCTGGTTTGTCCTTTTTGTTGCCATTAGGATAGTTTACAACAATATGTCCTATCCGGTTACAAGAATAGCATTTTAAAGGTAGCTTACCTCTGTATTTGCCAGTTCCTTTAGGAAGTTTCTTTTAAAGGAGAGCTTCAAATGCCATCAGAATCTCCTCATCATCCATTTCTTTGCCCTGTCTTGGTTCACCACTAGTGCTAGCTTCTTTTCCTTTTCTGGATGGTACTGTAGAAGCTTTTAAAGCTGATTCAGTCTTTTGAACACTGCCATCGAAACTATTTAGCTCATAGGCTGTCAACTTTGCAATGATGGAGTCTAGGGATACCTTAGTCTTGTCTATTGATCTTAGCTCCTGAATAGCAGCAACCCTTATTGCATAGAACGACAATAGGGATCTCAGGACTTTTCTTACCACAGTAGAATCTTCTATCCATAATGTTGAATGGTCTCACCTTCAACCATCCGCATATCTTCAAACTTCCCTCTAAGGCTTTCTTCCTTAGCCTGTTTTACATGCTCATCACCGCCATAGATATTTTTAAGAGTATCCCATACCTCTTTGGGATTTACCTTATCCTGAACATTAATAAACTCAATGTCAGATAAACTACTAATTAGGGCTTCCATGACTTGTCCATTCTCCCGCATCGCTCTCTTTTGGTCATTAGTGAGGGTACCGATAGGAGCAACATAGGCAGTCTCAACATAGCTCCAATATTGAGCACCCATGCTTCTAATGTATATCTTCATTCTGTCTTTCCATATACTGAAATTTTCTCTATTAAACTTTGGACCTTCCCTCTTCATCATTAGACTGGGATCTTTACCTCAAGCGGTTAAGCTTATAGCACAGAGGACCTGGAGGACACTCTGATACCAATTGATAACTCAATGATGAACGAATAGTACTAACCTAGTACTGAGAGGGGGGGGGGGTGAATCAGTACAGACAAAAATGCAGTCCTAAACTAGTTTGACAGTAGACACTTCAAATGACTGGCAATAAATAGTGACACTGGTTTGAAATAGAGTGCAACCGGTAAAGCTAAGAATGACTGAGACAAGCATTAACCGGTTACTCACTTAGCTTTTCACTCAACTCAAGACTACACTACCATTTCACCCTTATGCATAAACAGGTAATCTATCATCAGATCATAATAACAACTAGTTCAACATGTTTTATTGACAGGCATAAAACATAGAACCATCATATGCTTGACAAACAATAGCAAAGCATCACACATAAAACACATATTTTTCATGTGGAAACCCAACTGGGAAAAACCATGGTGGGGATGTATACCCACAAGCTATTTTTGAACTCTTTAGAAGTCTTCTCTATTAGGAGCCTTGTCCGGTTAGAGACATTACAATAGGTTCTGCTAGGAACCGATCCTGTTAGGGATCATCCGGTTAAGGGATGGCTAGAATACCCAGTTAAGGGTTAAACCCTGTTAAAGGTTACCTTGTTAGAGGATTTCAAGAACTCAATAGCTAAAGGATTTCGTACTCAATAGCTTTGAATTACCTTGTTAAAGGATTTATAGCAAGCTGGTTAAGGCTACCCTGTTAAGGGATTTTCCAACTGTTGAGGTGGTTAGAGATCAACAGGTATTACAATGATCTGGTAACAACACTCAATGCCAATGCAGATCCGCTCAAGCTCCTCTTCACCTTCTGCACTTACACTCTACAAGTATCACTTCTCTCCTTTTGGTTTGGCAAGAATCATGTATCCCTTCTCTTGGATACACACACACACAAATTTTGCCAACAACCTCAGAAAGAGACACAACATCGACCTTATAGGAAAATAGATAGGTCGGTAACATAAACCCTAAACCTAAACCTGTTAGGTTAAGGAATTCAAACGGTTCAATCCTGACCGTTGAGCACACTGCATTAAATGCAGTAGTTCTTGATCCAATCTCAAGACATTCTCCATCATCCATTTCCACCGATTTTATGGCGGCTGATAACCCATCACACATTATCATCATTTTACAGACTTCTCACATTCCCGAGGTAGATAGGAACAATCTCCTTCATGCAAGATCCTTTACGCGCACAAGGCTTACGTGGTAACATGATCTGTTCTTTGTTACCATGCTAACTCATCACACAAAGTCACCAGTTGAGCCACACAGGCTTGAAGTACTTAAACTAGAAACCCTGAAATTGAAACTACCAACCGGTAGTCATACAATACTTCCATGTGCCGGTTCTCATAACTATATGCCTGTTCATCATGAACAAACACACCGCTTCACTTTGGCACAAATGTCGGTTCATGGTGTTCTACCGGCTCTCTCATATGCTGGTTCTCACTTCTTCAACATATTGACATCAATGACAACATACAATGTCATTATGTCCTCATACCGGTTCACATAATGCCAACAGTCACTATGTATGATGTCTCTAGATCAATAGGACAAAGACAATTTCAATTCCATGCGATGCTTCTATGGACAATACACGATGCCCTGGGTCTAACACATTTTTGTGGTATGTTATAGTGTTTAAGTTGTGCATGAACATTATAATTCAAAAAATTATCATATTTAATCCAATTATAAATTATCTTGTAGGTCTTCAAACAAAGGGAAAATTTTCATGTCCTGTTTGTGGTCCAAAGA